>NW_027208597.1:0-52870 GCF_027789765.1 Dendropsophus ebraccatus
TGACTCCGTGGATGTATGGCTATACTTGATAGAAAATAGATCAGTAATTCTAAAAGGTGTATGTGTATTTGACATATTTGGTTGCGCTCCACGTTCGCGATAATAATGTATTTAGCAGGATATTAGCTGGGGATAAATATGAGTGTAAATATAGAAAGGGCGCTTAATGTACTGTGTTTAATTGACCATATTTTGTTATTCTGCATATGGGTGGTTCGATATGATAAATGTTTTTATGTACTTGACGTTAAGTATTCTGAATCTATCAGATGTCTAAAATTGTATCTAACAGTACACCTATTGCTTTTAGATACAGGTGAGTATGGTAAGTATGCATGGCGGATGTATTTTATATTTACAATCATTTTGGGATGAGCTCAATAAAGATAGCTATAATTGGAGGGATGTAGATCAATATTCTGAGGGTGTGGATGCGTGTTAGTACATATTGGTTGCGCTCCAGTCCGGATTCTATGTATTTGCAGATATAGTTGCTGTGGATGGTTAGAACTGCAAATAGAGTGGACGCTTATTGTAACTGTATTTCGTGGACCATATTGTGTGCTGCATATGGATGGTCTTGATATGGTTGTGAATCTATCAGATATCTAGGTTGTTTGTACAAGTACACCGTTTGTTGAAAAAGTCCAGAATATTAAGTAACATATTGGGTTTGAAATGCTAGCTGAGATTCATTTGCCAAGCTCTGTGTTCTTATGTATGACCCTAAAATAGTACAGTATATACAGTGTGCTACTAATAAAGCATGTTTACAAGAAGGAGTAAATGTAAAATCTTCGTTAAGCGCCGTCCTGGAGATAAGTCTTGAGTGAAGATACATTGCTTCTTCTTGCAGTAATTATGATCCAGATTCCTCTTCTGGGTCCAGTTTAACTGCTGTATACCAGAATGTAAGCCCTTGGGGTCACCGCCAGGTGTAGTTGATATGTCTACGATGCTGGTTTCGGTCTTGGTGCCGAATATTACTGAGTGGAGAACCTATCCGGTTTTAAAAGGTTGGCATGGTTTTGCCTAGATACGAGTAGCGCAGGGACATTTCGCGGCATATTCAATGCTTTAGTCTGGCAGTTTATGAATTCTCGGAGGGTGTATTCTCGGTTATCGACTGGATTTTGTTTAAGCTTTTGGTTTTAGGCATTATTTACAGTAGGTACAGGTGCCGCAGGATACGGAGCCCTTGATGTTCGACTTTTAGCCATGTCGTTGTTGTTGCCCTCTTATCCGTGAAGGACTATGGACTAAATGGTATCTAAGGTTTCTGCCCCCTATAAGTGAGGTGGTGATGTGGTAATGATGTCGTTTAGATCGGGTCCGCCCGAGAATGGCAGTATTTGTCAATATCTGTAGTATTCCAGGTGTGCCACATCGTATGTACCTATAGCACCTTATTATTTTGGTGGTGGTATCGCAGTGGATCGTACCAAATAGTTCATCTCGATTTGTATGTAGGGCTTCTGTAGTAGGCTCTATGTAGGAGTTCTTTTCGGAGTATCCTTTACTGCGAAATTTTAGATACAGTGTGCGGCATTCCTTCTGAAGGATCTCTGTGGAGCAATACAGTCTCGCCCGTAGAGTATTGGCTTAGAGTATGCCTTTACTAAGGGGTGCCCGGGATGGAAGCTTCTCAGTCTAGGAAGATGGTGGTCGGGCGTTGGCTCCTGTATATGTCTGTTGTAATGTTCCAGCCTGATCTTGTCCAATAGCAAATCTAGGTAAATGGATCAGTTTTTCTTGGATCTCACTGGTGAGACGAAAGGTTAATGTCGTTAGTGTTAAGAATTGGACGGAATTGTGAAGGGCGTTACATCTCCATCCCAAAGGATCAGGATGTCATCGATGTAAACGCCCCCGAAGATGATATGATCAGGTATTGTTGATCTAGTCTATAAAGACGTGGGTGGCCTACCACCATTCCTAGGATATAGGTTGGCATAGGTCGGGGCACAACTTGTGCCATTGCCGTGCATTCTGTTGTAGATAGTATTGCACTTATCAAAAATGAAAAAATTGTGTGTTAGTACAAACTTCAGCAGATCAGAACAAAATATTGTGGGGAATGGAAGGAGTTTCCTCTTGTGGATAGAAAGTGTTGGCTCGCTTCAGCCGTTTTATGTGGATTGCTGGTGTATAGGGCTTCCACGTCAGAGGTAGCCAGCTTAACGTTGGGAGTTACTGTAACATCTTGTAGTCAGGTCTACCAAGGGCAGCATTTAACAATAGTTTGTTGTTGTGATTTAAGCCGTGAATAATTGATTATAGTATCGCACTGGTCTGCAAATAACCGAGTGTAGCCGAATTAGCTGAGTGATCTACATCACAGCACTAAGAGGCAGTATGACCGAGTGGCAGAACGCCACTTAGGGACATCTAATACAGCCGCAATATGAGAGCAGTCCGCACTAAGGCAAATTGCCGTTGCGTATAGCCGACAAGCCCAGCAATATCGCCAGATCTACCTGTTGGATCGCTACTTCTCATACATAGGGCGAAGCAGTGCCACGCTATCCCACAGATACATACGTCACAGGAAAGCGAACATGATGCTGCAGGTAATAGTTCAGCCTGACTATACAACGCATAATACGTATGCATCCCGGTATATCCTACGTCAAGGAATACTGGTAACCCAATATTGCGGTTCTGTAAATAGATATCAAAGATTGGACACTTGTTTATACAATAAACTACCAAGGCATCCTGATCAACTAATACGGTTAACAAACTCAACCTATCACAGGCAGCAATCACAACCAGACTATTTTTTATCTAGCACTGTATATACACCTAAGCACGGTATAAATCCTTATAAATCATTCTAATAAAAGTTAAGTTTTTAATCCCTATGGGGAAAGTGGTTAATCTGAGTGCCACGGCAGAAATAAATTCCATTGAACAAACCATTACCTCCTAGGTGACGGATCAACCACCTTCACCAGTTTTGTTGAGAGTATAACCCTCTTTCATCACCGATCCATCCCCCCGAATAATATCGGGTCAGATTACGAACAAACAATAAATAAAGTATGGCAAATTTTCTTTCGAACAAACTGACCACTAGATCCTTACAAAACGCCGCCCACAAGTCTTTTCATAACAGATCTCCCGCTTAATAGTATCGACATCAATACCGCCTTTAAGGAATTACAAAAAACATACAAAAATTTACATCAGACCTGGTGGGAGATAAGCAGTTGGAAAAACATATACAACAAAATAATCGTATACCGGGGACTACATTAATCTAAACCAAATTCCCACCAGGACGACATTGAAATCTGAAAGGTGGTCGCGACCTGCTAACTGCCAACTCCATCCAGATGCTAGAGAGTTACTTAGCACCCGAGAGAAAACGGTCTTCACTAAGATCAACACACAACTAGAGGATCCAGCTGAACAATCAAATATTTCAATTCAATCTGAATTCAGCAATTTTGAGACCAGATGGCAAAGGACCTTAGACAATTTTCCAGCTGAGATCAAAGAAAGAAAGCACAGAAAGGACATAAGAGATAAAAGAGACCGAATCTGGTGAAATCTATAGAGAAGAAACACAAACCAGCAACAAAGAAAACCGTCAATATCGGAATACTCTGAGTCTGATCTATCCAGGACAAGAAGATACCCAAACGCCAACTACTCACGTCCTCAAGGACAATCCAAAACTTCCAAAGGCAAATCAGAAAAAGGAGAGCACAAGGAAACCTTTGAATTACAAATATCAACAACAAACAACACCAATACGCACAAATCATGGGGGCCAGTACCACCCAATCACCAAAGAGCGGATACTCACATCCCTCCATTTCCTTCAATTCCTCACCTTACCACAACCAACACAGGCACCATTGGGCAACATCCACTAAGGGGTCCTCCCCCTATAGCACAATACGCCACTACACCCCTTACTACATCTCTACCAACACTGACCACAAGTGGCCACCCACAATATCAACCACAAGCAAATTGCCATGCACATCCCAAACACTCAGAATCAACAATCCTCCCATTTTAGGCCAAGCACATGGAGAGATCGGAGCCAATGTACTTACAAACAAAACACGAGCACCACTGAAACAACCACAAATATTAAATTTATCAAAGATCAGTTGAAGGGGACATGAAATACACTCCTGAGAAGACTAACCTTCACCCCACCCGAGATTTGACGAGTTCACATGGGTTAAAGATATAAACTCTTGCACGCAGATTGGCCCTTAAAAATTCTTTAAAAATAAAATAATAATCCAGGAATATAACCACATGGAGAGAGAGGCCCTAGATGCACTCATGGCCCTTAGAATCAGAAAACAACACTGGAATCAGCAATCACAGCCCAGCATCAATTTAAGACCTAAATCCTCTTTACTCCACACTCGGTACCTCTGAAGAACATGACAAATTTGTCATTGACTGCATGACCTCGCTAACACCAAAAGCAGAAACACTTCGATACAACTCCAACCTCTCTCATCACGAGAAAACAGCATTAAAAACCCTGACGGAGAATGATAAGACGTCAAAAACCCTTCCGATAAAGGAGGTAACCTCGTCATTAGGACACTTTAGATTATAAAGGACCTTGTGCCTAAGATTACTCAGGACACAACAAACATACAAATCCTAAAACGGATCCCTTCAAGGATACAATCGAAGTACGAGCACTTCGAATGGAGGCCAAAATAGAGGGACTCATCAATGAAGCCGAAGTACAAGAGAATGTATAACCCGGCCCCTACACATATCTACCTTTTACTTCCCTCCCTAAGATCCACAAACAAAAGACCCCAATTCCCGGCCGTCCTATTGTATCTGGTAATGGGAACCTCACTGAATCAATAAGCCAATACATTGATCAAGTGCTCTATCCGTTTGTTGAAACCCTACCCTCCTTTATCAAAGATACCACCTCGACAGTAACCAAACTACAAGATGTTACAGTAACTACCAACGTTAAGCTGGCTAGCCTCGACGTGGAAGCCCTATACACCAGCATCCAACATGAAACAGGCTTGAAAGCGATCCAACACTTTCTATCCACAAGAGGAAACTCCTTCATTCCCCACAATAATTTTGTTCTTGATCTGCTGAAGTTTGTACTAACACACAATTTTTTCATTTTTGATAAGCAATACTATCTACAACAGAATGGCACGGCAATGGGCACAAGTTGTGCCCCGACCTATGCCAACCTATATCTAGGATGGTGGGAGGCAACCCACGTCTTTATAGACGAGATGCAACAATACACGGATCATATCATCTTCTGGGGGCGTTACATCGATGACATCCTGATCCTTTGGGATGGAGATGTAACGCCCTTCCAGCAATTCGTCCAAATTCTTAACACTAACGACATTAACCTTCGTCTCACCAGTGAGATCCAAGAAAAACTGATCCATTTCCTAGATTTGACTATTGGAAAAGATCAGGCTGGGAACATTACAACAGACATATACAGGAAGCCAACGGCCACCACCAGCTTCCTAGACTGGAGAAGCTTCCATCCGGCACCCCTTAGGAAAGGCATACCGGTAGGCCAATACCTACGGGCGAGACGTAATTGCTCCACAGAGGAATCCTTCAAGAAGGAATGCGACACACTGTATCTAAAATTTCGCAGTAAAGGATACCCGAAAAGAACTCTACATAGAGCCTACTACAGAGCCCTACATACAAATCGAGATGAACTATTGGGACGATCCACTGCTGATACCACCACCAAAATAATAAGGTGCATAGGTACATACGATGTGGCACACCTGGAAGTACGACAGATATTGACAAATACTGGCCAATTCTCCAGGCGGACCCCGATCTAAAAGACATCATTACCACATCACCAACCATCACTTATAGGAGGGGCAGAAACCTTAGAGACATTTAGTCCATAGTCCACTTCACGGATAAAGAGGCAACACCAACGACATGGCTAAAGTCGAACATCAAGGGCTCCTATCCATGCGGCACCTGTACCTACTGTAAATACATGCCTAAAACCAAAAGCTTTACAAATCCAGTCGATAACCGAGAATACACCATCCGAGAATTCATAAACTGCCAGACTAAAGGCATTGTATATGCCGCGAAATTGTCCCTGCGGCCTACTCTATATAGGCAAAACCATCCAACCTTTTTAAAAACCGGATAGGTTCTCACCTCAGTAATATTCGCACCAAGACGAAACCAGCATCGCTAGACATATCAACCTACACCATGGCGGTGACCCCAAGGGGCTTACATTCTGGGGTATACAGCAAGTTAAACTAGGACCCAGAAGAGGAGATCTGGATCAGAAATTACTGCAAGAAGAAGCCAAATGGATCTTCAGACTCAAGGACTTTATCTCCAGACGGCCTTAAACGAAGGATTTACATTTACTCCTTTCTTGTAAACATGCATTTATTAGTAGCACACTGTATATACTGTACTATTTTAGGGTCAATACAATAAGACAACAGAGCTTGGCAAATGATCTCAGCTATCATTTCAAACCCAATATGTTATTAATATTCTGGATTTTCAACAAACAGGTGTACTGTACAAACAACCTAGATATCTGATAGATTCACAACCATATCAAGACCATCCATATGCAGCACAACAATATGGTCAACGAAATACAGTACAATAAGCGCCACTCTATTTGCAGTTATAACCATCCCAGCAGCTATATACTGCAAATACATAGAATCCTGGACTGGAGCGCAACCAAATATGTACTAACACGCATCACACCCTCAGAATTATTGATCTACATCCCATCCAATTATAGCTATACATTTATGGAGCTAATCCCAAAATTGATTGTAAATATAAAATATGCGCAATGCATACTTACCATACTCACCTGTATCTATAATCAATAGGTGTACTGTATATACAATTTAGACATCTGATAGATTCAGAATACTTAACTGTCAAGTACAATAAAACATTTATCATATCGAGACCACCCATATGCAGAATAAACAATATGGTCAATTAAACACAGTACATTAAGCGCCCTTCTATATTTACACTCATATTTATCCCCAGCAGTAATATACTGCTAATACATATTATCGCGAACTGGAGCGCAAACCAAATATGTACCAATACACAATACACCTTTAGAATTACTGATCTATTTTCTATCAAAGTATAGCCATACATCCACGGAGTCAATCTCAAAATTGATTCTAAGAACTAGATATGCGTAACACATACTTACTAAGATCGAACAACACTCTAAGTGAGAAATCATGCGCATTGGCCAAAACAGTCTGCTTACAACCTAAGTTCCAAAACATGCGCAGAACAACATAAAATGTTAAATTCCAGACATGCGCAATGAATACTCACCCAAATCTGTAGAGATTCTAAGTGCGAAATCATGCGCACATGAATCCTACAGCCCGCTCACATCCTAAGTCCCAGGACATGCGCAGTACAACATGAACTGTCAAATCCCAGGGAGGCGTGTCTCAGCAACTTTTCTGGCGCCTGTTTCAAACACAGCAGTTAGGAACCGCCTCCAATCACCAACGTACAACTCACCTTGCTTCCCAAGCCTCACTACCGAGCGCCACCGCTATAGGCTCTTTTGCATTGACCGGGGAGGGAACACGGCTACGAACGGAATGATACATATACCACCCGTAGCTCCACCCCCTCCCAGATGCCTTAACCTTTGAGAAAGCCAGAGCAGTTCTGGCGAAACTAGTCAGGTCTACCAAGGCAGCATTTTAACAATAGTTTGTGTTGTGATTTAGCCGTGAATAATTGATTATAGTATCGCACTGGTCTGCAAATAACCGAGTGTAGCCGAATTAGCTGAGTGATCTACATCACAGCAATCAGAGGGCAGTATGCCCGGAGTGGCAGAACGCCACTCTGACATCTAATACAGCCGCAATTATGAGAGCAGTCCGCACTAAGGCAAATGCCGTGCGTATAGCCTGACAAGCCAGCAATATCGCCAGATCTACCTGTTTGATCGCTACTTCTCATACATAGGGCGAAGCATTGCCACGCTACCCACATATACATACGATCACAGGAAAGCGATACACTGATGCATGCAGGTAATAGTTCAGCCTGACTGACACAACGCATAATACGTATGCATCCCCGGTATATCCTACGTCCAAGGAATACTGGTAACCCAATATTGCGGTTCTGTAATTAGATACACAGATTGACACTTGTCTATACAATAAACTACCAAGGCATCCTGATCAATCATACGGCTAACAAACTCAACCATCACAGGCAGTCAATCACCAACCAGACTATTTTTTATCTAGCACTGTATATACACCTAAGCACGGTCTAATCCTTATAAATCATTCTAATAAAAGTTAAGTTTTAATCCCTATGGGGAAAGTTGGTAACTCTCTGCCACGGCAGAAATAAAAATTCCATTGAACAAACCATTACCTCCCATAAGGTGACGGATCAACCACCTTCACCAGTTTTGAGAGTATAACCCTCTTATCACCGATCCATCCCCCCGAATAATATCGGGTCAGATTACGAACAAACCAATAAATAAAGTATGGCAAATTTTCTTTCGAACAAACTGACACTAGAATCCTTACAAAACGCCGCCACACAAGTCTTTTCATTAACAGATCTCCCGCTTAATAGTATCGACATCAATACCGCCTTTAAGGAATTACAAAAAACATACAAAAATTACATCAGATCCTGGTGGGAGATAAGCAGTTTGGAAACATATATACAACAAAAAATCGTATACCGGGGACTACGTATTAATCTAAAACCAAATTCCCACCAGGACGACATTGAATTCATGAAAGGCTGGTGCGACCTGCTAACTGCCAACTCCATCCAGATGCTAGAGTATTTACTAGCACACGAGAAAACGGTCTTCACTAAGATCAACACACAACTAGAGATCCAGCTTGAACAAATCAAATATTTCAATTCAAATCCTGAATTCAGCAATTTTGAGACCAGATTGCAAAGACACTTAGACATTTTCCAGTCGGAGATCAAAGAAAGAAAGCACAGAAAGTACATAAGAGATAAAAGAGACTTCGAATCTGGTGAAATCTATAGAGACAACACAAACCAGCAACAAAGAAAACCTTCAATATCGGAATACTCTGAGTCTGATCTATCAGGACAAGAAGATTACCCAAACGCCAACTACTCACGTCCTCAAGGAAATCCAAACTTCCAAAGGCAAAAATCCAGAAATAGGAGAGTCACAAGGAAACCTTTGAATTACAAATATCAACAACAACCAACACAATACGCACAATCATGGGGGCCAGTACCACCCAATCACCAACAGAGCGGATCCTCACATCCCTCCATTTCCTTCAATTCCTCATCCTTACCACAACCAACACAGGCACCATTGGCACATCCCACTCAGGGTCCTCCCCCTATAGCACAATACGCCACTACACCCCTTACTACATCTCTACCAACACTGACCACAAGTGGCCCACCACAATATCAACCACAAGCAAATGCCATGCACATCCCAAACACTCAGAATCAACAATCCTCCCATTTTTTAGGCCCAGCACAATTGAGAGATCGGAGCCAATGGGCTTACAAACAAACAAGAGCACCACTGAACAACCACAAATATTAAATTTATCAAAGATCCAGTTGAAGGACCATGAAATACAACTCCTTGAGAAAGGACTAACCTTCACCCCTACCCCGAGATTTGACGAGTTCACATGGGTTAAAGATATAAACCTCTTTGCACGCAAATTGGCCCTTCATAAATTCTTTAAAAATAAACAAAATAATCCAGGAATATTAACCACCCGTGAGAGAGAGGCCCTAGATGCACTCATGGCCCTAGAATCAGAAAACAACACTGGAATCAGCCAATTCACAGCCCCAGCATCCAATTTAAGACCTAAATCCCTCTTTACTCCACCACTCGTAACTCTGCATAACATTGACAAATTTGTCAATTTGACCTGCAATGACCTCGCTAACATCAAAAGCAGAACACTTCGATACAACTCCAACCTCTCTCATCAAGAGAAGACAGCATTAAAAACCCTGACGGAGAATGATAAGATCGTCATAAAACCCTCCGATAAAGGAGGTAACCTCGTCATTATGGACACTTTAGATTATAAAGACATGTGCCTAAGGTTACTCAAGGACACAACAACATACAAAATCCTAAAAACGGATCCCTCCAAAGGATACCAACTCGAATTACGAGCACTTCTAATGGAGGCCAAAATAGAGGGACTCATCACTGAAGCCGAGTACAAGAGAATGTATAACCCGGCCCCTACCATATCTACCTTTTACTCCCTCCCTAAGATCCACAAACAAAAGACCCCAATTCCCGGCCGTCCTATTGTATCTGGTAATGGGAACCTCACTGAATCAATAAGCCAATACATTGATCAAGTGCTCTATCCGTTTGTTGAAACCCTACCCTCCTTTATCAAAGATACCACCTCGACAGTAACCAAACTACAAGATGTTACAGTAACTACCAACGTTAAGCTGGCTAGCCTCGACGTGGAAGCCCTATACACCAGCATCCAACATGAAACAGGCTTGAAAGCGATCCAACACTTTCTATCCACAAGAGGAAACTCCTTCATTCCCCACAATAATTTTGTTCTTGATCTGCTGAAGTTTGTACTAACACACAATTTTTTCATTTTTGATAAGCAATACTATCTACAACAGAATGGCACGGCAATGGGCACAAGTTGTGCCCCGACCTATGCCAACCTATATCTAGGATGGTGGGAGGCAACCCACGTCTTTATAGACGAGATGCAACAATACACGGATCATATCATCTTCTGGGGGCGTTACATCGATGACATCCTGATCCTTTGGGATGGAGATGTAACGCCCTTCCAGCAATTCGTCCAAATTCTTAACACTAACGACATTAACCTTCGTCTCACCAGTGAGATCCAAGAAAAACTGATCCATTTCCTAGATTTGACTATTGGAAAAGATCAGGCTGGGAACATTACAACAGACATATACAGGAAGCCAACGGCCACCACCAGCTTCCTAGACTGGAGAAGCTTCCATCCGGCACCCCTTAGGAAAGGCATACCGGTAGGCCAATACCTACGGGCGAGACGTAATTGCTCCACAGAGGAATCCTTCAAGAAGGAATGCGACACACTGTATCTAAAATTTCGCAGTAAAGGATACCCGAAAAGAACTCTACATAGAGCCTACTACAGAGCCCTACATACAAATCGAGATGAACTATTGGGACGATCCACTGCTGATACCACCACCAAAATAATAAGGTGCATAGGTACATACGATGTGGCACACCTGGAAGTACGACAGATATTGACAAAATACTGGCCAATTCTCCAGGCGGACCCCGATCTAAAAGACATCATTACCACATCACCAACCATCACTTATAGGAGGGGCAGAAACCTTAGAGACCATTTAGTCCATAGTCACTTCACGGATAAAGAGGCAACACCAACGACATGGCTAAAGTCGAACATCAAGGGCTCCTATCCATGCGGCACCTGTACCTACTGTAAATACATGCCTAAAACCAAAAGCTTTACAAATCCAGTCGATAACCGAGAATACACCATCCGAGAATTCATAAACTGCCAGACTAAAGGCATTGTATATGCCGCGAAATGTCCCTGCGGCCTACTCTATATAGGCAAAACCATCCAACCTTTTAAAAACCGGATAGGTTCTCACCTCAGTAATATTCGCACCAAGACCGAAACCAGCATCGCTAGACATATCAACCTACACCATGGCGGTGACCCCAAGGGGCTTACATTCTGGGGTATACAGCAAGTTAAACTTGGACCCAGAAGAGGAGATCTGGATCAGAAATTACTGCAAGAAGAAGCCAAATGGATCTTCAGACTCAAGACTTTATCTCCAGACGGCCTTAACGAAGGATTTACATTTACTCCTTTCTTGTAAACATGCATTTATTAGTAGCACACTGTATATACTGTACTATTTTAGGGTCAATACAATAAGAACAACAGAGCTTGGCAAATGATCTCAGCTATCATTTCAAACCCAATATGTTATTAATATTCTGGATTTTCAACAAACAGGTGTACTGTACAAACAACCTAGATATCTGATAGATTCACAACCATATCAAGACCATCCATATGCAGCACAACAATATGGTCAACGAAATACAGTACAATAAGCGCCACTCTATTTGCAGTTATAACCATCCCCAGCAGCTATATACTGCAAATACATAGAATCCTGGACTGGAGCGCAACCAAATATGTACTAACACGCATCACACCCTCAGAATTATTGATCTACATCCCATCCAATTATAGCTATACATTTATGGAGCTAATCCCAAAATTGATTGTAAATATAAAATATGCGCAATGCATACTTACCATACTCACCTGTATCTATAATCAATAGGTGTACTGTATATACAATTTAGACATCTGATAGATTCAGAATACTTAACTGTCAAGTACAATAAAACATTTATCATATCGAGACCACCCATATGCAGAATAACAATATGGTCAATTAAACACAGTACATTAAGCGCCCTTCTATATTTACACTCATATTTATCCCCAGCAGTAATATACTGCTAATACATATTATCGCGAACTGGAGCGCAACCAAATATGTACCAATACACAATACACCTTTAGAATTACTGATCTATTTTCTATCAAAGTATAGCCATACATCCACGGAGTCAATCTCAAAATTGATTCTAAGAACTAGATATGCGTAACACATACTTACTAAGATCGAACAACACTCTAAGTGAGAAATCATGCGCATTGGCAAAACAGTCTGCTTACAACCTAAGTTCCAAAACATGCGCAGAACAACATAAAATGTTAAATTCCAGACATGCGCAATGAATACTCACCCAAATCTGTAGAGATTCTAAGTGCGAAATCATGCGCACAGGAATCCTACAGCCCGCTCACATCCTAAGTCCCAGGACATGCGCAGTACAACATGAACTGTCAAATCCCAGGGAGGCGTGTCTCAGCAACTTTTCTGGCGCCTGTTTCAAACACAGCAGTTAGGAACCGCCTCCAATCACCAACGTACAACTCACCTTGCTTCCCAAGCCTCACTACCGAGCGCCACCGCTATAGGCTCTTTTGCATTGACCGGGGAGGGAACACGGCACGAACGGATGATACATATACCACCCGTAGCTCCACCCCCTCCCAGATGCCTTAACCTTTGAGAAAGCCAGAGCAGTTCTGGCGAAACTAGTCAGGTCTACCAAGGCAGCATTTTAACAATAGTTTGTGTTGTGATTTAGCCGTGAATAATTGATTATAGTATCGCACTGGTCTGCAAATAACCGAGTGTAGCCGAATTAGCTGAGTGATCTACATCACAGCAATCAGAGGGCAGTATGCCCGGAGTGGCAGAACGCCACTCTGACATCTAATACAGCCGCAATTATGAGAGCAGTCCGCACTAAGGCAAATGCCGTGCGTATAGCCTGACAAGCCAGCAATATCGCCAGATCTACCTGTTTGATCGCTACTTCTCATACATAGGGCGAAGCATTGCCACGCTACCCACATATACATACGATCACAGGAAAGCGATACACTGATGCATGCAGGTAATAGTTCAGCCTGACTGATACAACGCATAATACGTATGCATCCCCGGTATATCCTACGTCCAAGGAATACTGGTAACCCAATATTGCGGTTCTGTAATTAGATACACAGATTGACACTTGTCTATACAATAAACTACCAAGGCATCCTGATCAATCATACGGCTAACAAACTCAACCATCACAGGCAGTCAATCACCAACCAGACTATTTTTTATCTAGCACTGTATATACACCTAAGCACGGTCTAATCCTTATAAATCATTCTAATAAAAGTTAAGTTTTAATCCCTATGGGGAAAGTTGGTAACTCTCTGCCACGGCAGAAATAAAATTCCATTGAACAAACCATTACCTCCCATAAGGTGACGGATCAACCACCTTCACCAGAAATGAAATGCAGTGCGGATTGGATGACAGGCACCCTAGGCACCCAGGATCGGCTTTAGTTTCACGTGTATCTCTTAAGCCGGCAGAGAAAACCCACCTGATATGCGCTCCACACAATTGAATAGAGACGCCGTTGATTTTCTATGGGAATTGCAGAAATGACTTCTAAGCCTCAAAATAATGACTTTTTTTCCTAAGGTGGTAGGAATGAAACTCAGTGCGGGCTGGATGGGGTCCCCCCTGGGCACCGCAGACCTAAGCTTGTTTAACTCCTACCTCTTAAAGGGACCGAGAAAAAATGTACCTTTTCTGCACTCCAATGTAAGTCAATGGGGCGATTTTTTGGCTATGTGCTAGAAATGAAATGCAGTGCGGATTGGATGACAGGCACCCTAGGCACCCAGGATCGGCTTTAGTTTCACGTGTATCTCTTAAGCCGGCAGAGAAAACCCACCTGATATGCGCTCCACACAATTGAATAGAGACGCCGTTGATTTTCTATGGGAATTGCAGAAATGACTTCTAAGCCTCAAAATAATGACTTTTTTTCCTAAGGTGGTAGGAATGAAACTCAGTGCGGGCTGGATGGGGTCCCCCCTGGGCACCGCAGACCTAAGCTTGTTTAACTCCTACCTCTTAAAGGGACCGAGAAAAAATGACCTTTTCTGCACTCCAATGTAAGTCAATGGGGCGATTTTTTGGCTATGTGCTAGAAATGAAATGCAGTGCGGATTGGATGACAGGCACCCTAGGCACCCAGGATCAGCTTTAGTTTCACGTGTATCTCTTAAGCCGGCAGAGAAAACCCACCTAATATGCGCTCCACACAATTGAATAGAGACGCCATTGATTTTCTATGGGAATTGCAGAAATGACTTCTAAGCCTCAAAATAATGACTTTTTTTCCTAAGGTGGTAGGAATGAAACTCAGTGCGGGCTGGATGGGGTCCCCCCTGGGCACCGCAGACCTAAGCTTGTTTAACTCCTACCTCTTAAAGGGACCGAGAAAAAATGTTCTTTTCTGCACTCCAATGTAAGTCAATGGGGCGATTTTTTGGCTATGTGCTAGAAATGAAATGCAGTGCGGATTGGATGACAGGCACCCTAGGCACCCAGGATCGGCTTTAGTTTCACGTGTATCTCTTAAGCCGGCAGAGAAAACCCACCTGATATGCGCTCCACACAATTGAATAGAGACGCCGTTGATTTTCTATGGGAATTGCAGAAATGACTTCTAAGCCTCAAAATAATGACTTTTTTTCCTAAGGTGGTAGGAATGAAACTCAGTGCGGGCTGGATGGGGTCCCCCCTGGGCACCGCAGACCTAAGCTTGTTTAACTCCTACCTCTTAAAGGGACCGAGAAAAAATGACCTTTTCTGCACTCCAATGTAAGTCAATGGGGCGATTTTTTGGCTATGTGCTAGAAATGAAATGCAGTGCGGATTGGATGACAGGCACCCTAGGCACCCAGGATCAGCTTTAGTTTCACGTGTATCTCTTAAGCCGGCAGAGAAAACCCACCTAATATGCGCTCCACACAATTGAATAGAGACGCCATTGATTTTCTATGGGAATTGCAGAAATGACTTCTAAGCCTCAAAATAATGACTTTTTTTCCTAAGGTGGTAGGAATGAAACTCAGTGCGGGCTGGATGGGGTCCCCCCTGGGCACCGCAGACCTAAGCTTGTTTAACTCCTACCTCTTAAAGGGACCGAGAAAAAATGTTCTTTTCTGCACTCCAATGTAAGTCAATGGGGCGATTTTTTGGCTATGTGCTAGAAATGAAATGCAGTGCGGATTGGATGACAGGCACCCTAGGCACCCAGGATCGGCTTTAGTTTCACGTGTATCTCTTAAGCCGGCAGAGAAAACCCACCTGATATGCGCTCCACACAATTGAATAGAGACGCCGTTGATTTTCTATGGGAATTGCAGAAATGACTTCTAAGCCTCAAAATAATGACTTTTTTTCCTAAGGTGGTAGGAATGAAACTCAGTGCGGGCTGGATGGGGTCCCCCCTGGGCACCGCAGACCTAAGCTTGTTTAACTCCTACCTCTTAAAGGGACCGAGAAAAAATGACCTTTTCTGCACTCCAATGTAAGTCAATGGGGCGATTTTTTGGCTATGTGCTAGAAATGAAATGCAGTGCGGATTGGATGACAGGCACCCTAGGCACCCAGGATCAGCTTTAGTTTCACGTGTATCTCTTAAGCCGGCAGAGAAAACCCACCTAATATGCGCTCCACACAATTGAATAGAGACGCCATTGATTTTCTATGGGAATTGCAGAAATGACTTCTAAGCCTCAAAATAATGACTTTTTTTCCTAAGGTGGTAGGAATGAAACTCAGTGCGGGCTGGATGGGGTCCCCCCTGGGCACCGCAGACCTAAGCTTGTTTAACTCCTACCTCTTAAAGGGACCGAGAAAAAATGTTCTTTTCTGCACTCCAATGTAAGTCAATGGGGCGATTTTTTGGCTATGTGCTAGAAATGAAATGCAGTGCGGATTGGATGACAGGCACCCTAGGCACCCAGGATCGGCTTTAGTTTCACGTGTATCTCTTAAGCCGGCAGAGAAAACCCACCTGATATGCGCTCCACACAATTGAATAGAGACGCCGTTGATTTTCTATGGGAATTGCAGAAATGACTTCTAAGCCTCAAAATAATGACTTTTTTTCCTAAGGTGGTAGGAATGAAACTCAGTGCGGGCTGGATGGGGTCCCCCCTGGGCACCGCAGACCTAAGCTTGTTTAACTCCTACCTCTTAAAGGGACCGAGAAAAAATGACCTTTTCTGCACTCCAATGTAAGTCAATGGGGCGATTTTTTGGCTATGTGCTAGAAATGAAATGCAGTGCGGATTGGATGACAGGCACCCTAGGCACCCAGGATCAGCTTTAGTTTCACGTGTATCTCTTAAGCCGGCAGAGAAAACCCACCTAATATGCGCTCCACACAATTGAATAGAGACGCCATTGATTTTCTATGGGAATTGCAGAAATGACTTCTAAGCCTCAAAATAATGACTTTTTTTCCTAAGGTGGTAGGAATGAAACTCAGTGCGGGCTGGATGGGGTCCCCCCTGGGCACCGCAGACCTAAGCTTGTTTAACTCCTACCTCTTAAAGGGACCGAGAAAAAATGTTCTTTTCTGCACTCCAATGTAAGTCAATGGGGCGATTTTTTGGCTATGTGCTAGAAATGAAATGCAGTGCGGATTGGATGACAGGCACCCTAGGCACCCAGGATCGGCTTTAGTTTCACGTGTATCTCTTAAGCCGGCAGAGAAAACCCACCTGATATGCGCTCCACACAATTGAATAGAGACGCCGTTGATTTTCTATGGGAATTGCAGAAATGACTTCTAAGCCTCAAAATAATGACTTTTTTTCCTAAGGTGGTAGGAATGAAACTCAGTGCGGGCTGGATGGGGTCCCCCCTGGGCACCGCAGACCTAAGCTTGTTTAACTCCTACCTCTTAAAGGGACCGAGAAAAAATGACCTTTTCTGCACTCCAATGTAAGTCAATGGGGCGATTTTTTGGCTATGTGCTAGAAATGAAATGCAGTGCGGATTGGATGACAGGCACCCTAGGCACCCAGGATCGGCTTTAGTTTCACGTGTATCTCTTAAGCCGGCAGAGAAAACCCACCTGATATGCGCTCCACACAATTGAATAGAGACGCCGTTGATTTTCTATGGGAATTGCAGAAATGACTTCTAAGCCTCAAAATAATGACTTTTTTTCCTAAGGTGGTAGGAATGAAACTCAGTGCGGGCTGGATGGGGTCCCCCCTGGGCACCGCAGACCTAAGCTTGTTTAACTCCTACCTCTTAAAGGGACCGAGAAAAAATGACCTTTTCTGCACTCCAATGTAAGTCAATGGGGCGATTTTTTGGCTATGTGCTAGAAATGAAATGCAGTGCGGATTGGATGACAGGCACCCTAGGCACCCAGGATCGGCTTTAGTTTCACGTGTATCTCTTAAGCCGGCAGAGAAAACCCACCTGATATGCGCTCCACACAATTGAATAGAGACGCCGTTGATTTTCTATGGGAATTGCAGAAATGACTTCTAAGCCTCAAAATAATGACTTTTTTTCCTAAGGTGGTAGGAATGAAACTCAGTGCGGGCTGGATGGGGTCCCCCCTGGGCACCGCAGACCTAAGCTTGTTTAACTCCTACCTCTTAAAGGGACCGAGAAAAAATGACCTTTTCTGCACTCCAATGTAAGTCAATGGGGCGATTTTTTGGCTATGTGCTAGAAATGAAATGCAGTGCGGATTGGATGACAGGCACCCTAGGCACCCAGGATCGGCTTTAGTTTCACGTGTATCTCTTAAGCCGGCAGAGAAAACCCACCTGATATGCGCTCCACACAATTGAATAGAGACGCCGTTGATTTTCTATGGGAATTGCAGAAATGACTTCTAAGCCTCAAAATAATGACTTTTTTTCCTAAGGTGGTAGGAATGAAACTCAGTGCGGGCTGGATGGGGTCCCCCCTGGGCACCGCAGACCTAAGCTTGTTTAACTCCTACCTCTTAAAGGGACCGAGAAAAAATGACCTTTTCTGCACTCCAATGTAAGTCAATGGGGCGATTTTTTGGCTATGTGCTAGAAATGAAATGCAGTGCGGATTGGATGACAGGCACCCTAGGCACCCAGGATCAGCTTTAGTTTCACGTGTATCTCTTAAGCCGGCAGAGAAAACCCACCTAATATGCGCTCCACACAATTGAATAGAGACGCCATTGATTTTCTATGGGAATTGCAGAAATGACTTCTAAGCCTCAAAATAATGACTTTTTTTCCTAAGGTGGTAGGAATGAAACTCAGTGCGGGCTGGATGGGGTCCCCCCTGGGCACCGCAGACCTAAGCTTGTTTAACTCCTACCTCTTAAAGGGACCGAGAAAAAATGTTCTTTTCTGCACTCCAATGTAAGTCAATGGGGCGATTTTTTGGCTATGTGCTAGAAATGAAATGCAGTGCGGATTGGATGACAGGCACCCTAGGCACCCAGGATCGGCTTTAGTTTCACGTGTATCTCTTAAGCCGGCAGAGAAAACCCACCTGATATGCGCTCCACACAATTGAATAGAGACGCCGTTGATTTTCTATGGGAATTGCAGAAATGACTTCTAAGCCTCAAAATAATGACTTTTTTTCCTAAGGTGGTAGGAATGAAACTCAGTGCGGGCTGGATGGGGTCCCCCCTGGGCACCGCAGACCTAAGCTTGTTTAACTCCTACCTCTTAAAGGGACCGAGAAAAAATGACCTTTTCTGCACTCCAATGTAAGTCAATGGGGCGATTTTTTGGCTATGTGCTAGAAATGAAATGCAGTGCGGATTGGATGACAGGCACCCTAGGCACCCAGGATCAGCTTTAGTTTCACGTGTATCTCTTAAGCCGGCAGAGAAAACCCACCTAATATGCGCTCCACACAATTGAATAGAGACGCCATTGATTTTCTATGGGAATTGCAGAAATGACTTCTAAGCCTCAAAATAATGACTTTTTTTCCTAAGGTGGTAGGAATGAAACTCAGTGCGGGCTGGATGGGGTCCCCCCTGGGCACCGCAGACCTAAGCTTGTTTAACTCCTACCTCTTAAAGGGACCGAGAAAAAATGTTCTTTTCTGCACTCCAATGTAAGTCAATGGGGCGATTTTTTGGCTATGTGCTAGAAATGAAATGCAGTGCGGATTGGATGACAGGCACCCTAGGCACCCAGGATCGGCTTTAGTTTCACGTGTATCTCTTAAGCCGGCAGAGAAAACCCACCTGATATGCGCTCCACACAATTGAATAGAGACGCCGTTGATTTTCTATGGGAATTGCAGAAATGACTTCTAAGCCTCAAAATAATGACTTTTTTTCCTAAGGTGGTAGGAATGAAACTCAGTGCGGGCTGGATGGGGTCCCCCCTGGGCACCGCAGACCTAAGCTTGTTTAACTCCTACCTCTTAAAGGGACCGAGAAAAAATGACCTTTTCTGCACTCCAATGTAAGTCAATGGGGCGATTTTTTGGCTATGTGCTAGAAATGAAATGCAGTGCGGATTGGATGACAGGCACCCTAGGCACCCAGGATCAGCTTTAGTTTCACGTGTATCTCTTAAGCCGGCAGAGAAAACCCACCTAATATGCGCTCCACACAATTGAATAGAGACGCCATTGATTTTCTATGGGAATTGCAGAAATGACTTCTAAGCCTCAAAATAATGACTTTTTTTCCTAAGGTGGTAGGAATGAAACTCAGTGCGGGCTGGATGGGGTCCCCCCTGGGCACCGCAGACCTAAGCTTGTTTAACTCCTACCTCTTAAAGGGACCGAGAAAAAATGTTCTTTTCTGCACTCCAATGTAAGTCAATGGGGCGATTTTTTGGCTATGTGCTAGAAATGAAATGCAGTGCGGATTGGATGACAGGCACCCTAGGCACCCAGGATCGGCTTTAGTTTCACGTGTATCTCTTAAGCCGGCAGAGAAAACCCACCTGATATGCGCTCCACACAATTGAATAGAGACGCCGTTGATTTTCTATGGGAATTGCAGAAATGACTTCTAAGCCTCAAAATAATGACTTTTTTTCCTAAGGTGGTAGGAATGAAACTCAGTGCGGGCTGGATGGGGTCCCCCCTGGGCACCGCAGACCTAAGCTTGTTTAACTCCTACCTCTTAAAGGGACCGAGAAAAAATGACCTTTTCTGCACTCCAATGTAAGTCAATGGGGCGATTTTTTGGCTATGTGCTAGAAATGAAATGCAGTGCGGATTGGATGACAGGCACCCTAGGCACCCAGGATCAGCTTTAGTTTCACGTGTATCTCTTAAGCCGGCAGAGAAAACCCACCTAATATGCGCTCCACACAATTGAATAGAGACGCCATTGATTTTCTATGGGAATTGCAGAAATGACTTCTAAGCCTCAAAATAATGACTTTTTTTCCTAAGGTGGTAGGAATGAAACTCAGTGCGGGCTGGATGGGGTCCCCCCTGGGCACCGCAGACCTAAGCTTGTTTAACTCCTACCTCTTAAAGGGACCGAGAAAAAATGTTCTTTTCTGCACTCCAATGTAAGTCAATGGGGCGATTTTTTGGCTATGTGCTAGAAATGAAATGCAGTGCGGATTGGATGACAGGCACCCTAGGCACCCAGGATCGGCTTTAGTTTCACGTGTATCTCTTAAGCCGGCAGAGAAAACCCACCTGATATGCGCTCCACACAATTGAATAGAGACGCCGTTGATTTTCTATGGGAATTGCAGAAATGACTTCTAAGCCTCAAAATAATGACTTTTTTTCCTAAGGTGGTAGGAATGAAACTCAGTGCGGGCTGGATGGGGTCCCCCCTGGGCACCGCAGACCTAAGCTTGTTTAACTCCTACCTCTTAAAGGGACCGAGAAAAAATGACCTTTTCTGCACTCCAATGTAAGTCAATGGGGCGATTTTTTGGCTATGTGCTAGAAATGAAATGCAGTGCGGATTGGATGACAGGCACCCTAGGCACCCAGGATCAGCTTTAGTTTCACGTGTATCTCTTAAGCCGGCAGAGAAAACCCACCTAATATGCGCTCCACACAATTGAATAGAGACGCCATTGATTTTCTATGGGAATTGCAGAAATGACTTCTAAGCCTCAAAATAATGACTTTTTTTCCTAAGGTGGTAGGAATGAAACTCAGTGCGGGCTGGATGGGGTCCCCCCTGGGCACCGCAGACCTAAGCTTGTTTAACTCCTACCTCTTAAAGGGACCGAGAAAAAATGTTCTTTTCTGCACTCCAATGTAAGTCAATGGGGCGATTTTTTGGCTATGTGCTAGAAATGAAATGCAGTGCGGATTGGATGACAGGCACCCTAGGCACCCAGGATCGGCTTTAGTTTCACGTGTATCTCTTAAGCCGGCAGAGAAAACCCACCTGATATGCGCTCCACACAATTGAATAGAGACGCCGTTGATTTTCTATGGGAATTGCAGAAATGACTTCTAAGCCTCAAAATAATGACTTTTTTTCCTAAGGTGGTAGGAATGAAACTCAGTGCGGGCTGGATGGGGTCCCCCCTGGGCACCGCAGACCTAAGCTTGTTTAACTCCTACCTCTTAAAGGGACCGAGAAAAAATGACCTTTTCTGCACTCCAATGTAAGTCAATGGGGCGATTTTTTGGCTATGTGCTAGAAATGAAATGCAGTGCGGATTGGATGACAGGCACCCTAGGCACCCAGGATCAGCTTTAGTTTCACGTGTATCTCTTAAGCCGGCAGAGAAAACCCACCTAATATGCGCTCCACACAATTGAATAGAGACGCCATTGATTTTCTATGGGAATTGCAGAAATGACTTCTAAGCCTCAAAATAATGACTTTTTTTCCTAAGGTGGTAGGAATGAAACTCAGTGCGGGCTGGATGGGGTCCCCCCTGGGCACCGCAGACCTAAGCTTGTTTAACTCCTACCTCTTAAAGGGACCGAGAAAAAATGTTCTTTTCTGCACTCCAATGTAAGTCAATGGGGCGATTTTTTGGCTATGTGCTAGAAATGAAATGCAGTGCGGATTGGATGACAGGCACCCTAGGCACCCAGGATCGGCTTTAGTTTCACGTGTATCTCTTAAGCCGGCAGAGAAAACCCACCTGATATGCGCTCCACACAATTGAATAGAGACGCCGTTGATTTTCTATGGGAATTGCAGAAATGACTTCTAAGCCTCAAAATAATGACTTTTTTTCCTAAGGTGGTAGGAATGAAACTCAGTGCGGGCTGGATGGGGTCCCCCCTGGGCACCGCAGACCTAAGCTTGTTTAACTCCTACCTCTTAAAGGGACCGAGAAAAAATGACCTTTTCTGCACTCCAATGTAAGTCAATGGGGCGATTTTTTGGCTATGTGCTAGAAATGAAATGCAGTGCGGATTGGATGACAGGCACCCTAGGCACCCAGGATCGGCTTTAGTTTCACGTGTATCTCTTAAGCCGGCAGAGAAAACCCACCTGATATGCGCTCCACACAATTGAATAGAGACGCCGTTGATTTTCTATGGGAATTGCAGAAATGACTTCTAAGCCTCAAAATAATGACTTTTTTTCCTCAGGTGGTAGGAATGAAACTCAGTGCGGGCTGGATGGGGTCCCCCCTGGGCACCGCAGACCTAAGCTTGTTTAACTCCTACCTCTTAAAGGGACCGAGAAAAAATGATCCTTTTCTGCACTCCAATGTAAGTCAATGGGGCGATTTTTTGGCTATGTGCTAGAAATGAAATGCAGTGCGGATTGGATGACAGGCACCCTAGGCACCCAGGATCGGCTTTAGTTTCACGTGTATCTCTTAAGCCGGCAGAGAAAACCCACCTGATATGCGCTCCACACAATTGAATAGAGACGCCGTTGATTTTCTATGGGAATTGCAGAAATGACTTCTAAGCCTCAAAATAATGACTTTTTTTCCTAAGGTGGTAGGAATGAAACTCAGTGCGGGCTGGATGGGGTCCCCCCTGGGCACCGCAGACCTAAGCTTGTTTAACTCCTACCTCTTAAAGGGACCGAGAAAAAATGACCTTTTCTGCACTCCAATGTAAGTCAATGGGGCGATTTTTTGGCTATGTGCTAGAAATGAAATGCAGTGCGGATGGGATGACAGGCACCCTAGGCACCCAGGATCGGCTTTAGTTTCACGTGTATCTCTTAAGCCGGCAGAGAAAACCCACCTGATATGCGCTCCACACAATTGAATAGAGACGCCGTTGATTTTCTATGGGAATTGCAGAAATGACTTCTAAGCCTCAAAATAATGACTTTTTTTCCTAAGGTGGTAGGAATGAAACTCAGTGCGGGCTGGATGGGGTCCCCCCTGGGCACCGCAGACCTAAGCTTGTTTAACTCCTACCTCTTAAAGGGACCGAGAAAAAATGACCTTTTCTGCACTCCAATGTAAGTCAATGGGGCGATTTTTTGGCTATGTGCTAGAAATGAAATGCAGTGCGGATTGGATGACAGGCACCCTAGGCACCCAGGATCAGCTTTAGTTTCACGTGTATCTCTTAAGCCGGCAGAGAAAACCCACCTAATATGCGCTCCACACAATTGAATAGAGACGCCATTGATTTTCTATGGGAATTGCAGAAATGACTTCTAAGCCTCAAAATAATGACTTTTTTTCCTAAGGTGGTAGGAATGAAACTCAGTGCGGGCTGGATGGGGTCCCCCCTGGGCACCGCAGACCTAAGCTTGTTTAACTCCTACCTCTTAAAGGGACCGAGAAAAAATGTTCTTTTCTGCACTCCAATGTAAGTCAATGGGGCGATTTTTTGGCTATGTGCTAGAAATGAAATGCAGTGCGGATTGGATGACAGGCACCCTAGGCACCCAGGATCGGCTTTAGTTTCACGTGTATCTCTTAAGCCGGCAGAGAAAACCCACCTGATATGCGCTCCACACAATTGAATAGAGACGCCGTTGATTTTCTATGGGAATTGCAGAAATGACTTCTAAGCCTCAAAATAATGACTTTTTTTCCTAAGGTGGTAGGAATGAAACTCAGTGCGGGCTGGATGGGGTCCCCCCTGGGCACCGCAGACCTAAGCTTGTTTAACTCCTACCTCTTAAAGGGACCGAGAAAAAATGACCTTTTCTGCACTCCAATGTAAGTCAATGGGGCGATTTTTTGGCTATGTTCTAGAAATGAAATGCAGTGCGGATTGGATGACAGGCACCCTAGGCACCCAGGATCAGCTTTAGTTTCACGTGTATCTCTTAAGCCGGCAGAGAAAACCCACCTAATATGCGCTCCACACAATTGAATAGAGACGCCATTGATTTTCTATGGGAATTGCAGAAATGACTTCTAAGCCTCAAAATAATGACTTTTTTTCCTAAGGTGGTAGGAATGAAACTCAGTGCGGGCTGGATGGGGTCCCCCCTGGGCACCGCAGACCTAAGCTTGTTTAACTCCTACCTCTTAAAGGGACCGAGTAAAAATGTTCTTTTCTGCACTCCAATGTAAGTCAATGGGGCGATTTTTTGGCTATGTGCTAGAAATGAAATGCAGTGCGGATTGGATGACAGGCACCCTAGGCACCCAGGATCGGCTTTAGTTTCACGTGTATCTCTTAAGCCGGCAGAGAAAACCCACCTGATATGCGCTCCACACAATTGAATAGAGACGCCGTTGATTTTCTATGGGAATTGCAGAAATGACTTCTAAGCCTCAAAATAATGACTTTTTTTCCTAAGGTGGTAGGAATGAAACTCAGTGCGGGCTGGATGGGGTCCCCCCTGGGCACCGCAGACCTAAGCTTGTTTAACTCCTACCTCTTAAAGGGACCGAGAAAAAATGACCTTTTCTGCACTCCAATGTAAGTCAATGGGGCGATTTTTTGGCTATGTGCTAGAAATGAAATGCAGTGCGGATTGGATGACAGGCACCCTAGGCACCCAGGATCGGCTTTAGTTTCACGTGTATCTCTTAAGCCGGCAGAGAAAACCCACCTGATATGCGCTCCACACAATTGAATAGAGACGCCGTTGATTTTCTATGGGAATTGCAGAAATGACTTCTAAGCCTCAAAATAATGACTTTTTTTCCTAAGGTGGTAGGAATGAAACTCAGTGCGGGCTGGATGGGGTCCCCCCTGGGCACCGCAGACCTAAGCTTGTTTAACTCCTACCTCTTAAAGGGACCGAGAAAAAATGTACCTTTTCTGCACTCCAATGTAAGTCAATGGGGCGATTTTTTGGCTATGTGCTAGAAATGAAATGCAGTGCGGATTGGATGACAGGCACCCTAGGCACCCAGGATCGGCTTTAGTTTCACGTGTATCTCTTAAGCCGGCAGAGAAAACCCACCTGATATGCGCTCCACACAATTGAATAGAGACGCCGTTGATTTTCTATGGGAATTGCAGAAATGACTTCTAAGCCTCAAAATAATGACTTTTTTTCCTAAGGTGGTAGGAATGAAACTCAGTGCGGGCTGGATGGGGTCCCCCCTGGGCACCGCAGACCTAAGCTTGTTTAACTCCTACCTCTTAAAGGGACCGAGAAAAAATGTACCTTTTCTGCACTCCAATGTAAGTCAATGGGGCGATTTTTTGGCTATGTGCTAGAAATGAAATGCAGTGCGGATTGGATGACAGGCACCCTAGGCACCCAGGATCGGCTTTAGTTTCACGTGTATCTCTTAAGCCGGCAGAGAAAACCCACCTGATATGCGCTCCACACAATTGAATAGAGACGCCGTTGATTTTCTATGGGAATTGCAGAAATGACTTCTAAGCCTCAAAATAATGACTTTTTTTCCTAAGGTGGTAGGAATGAAACTCAGTGCGGGCTGGATGGGGTCCCCCCTGGGCACCGCAGACCTAAGCTTGTTTAACTCCTACCTCTTAAAGGGACCGAGAAAAAATGACCTTTTCTGCACTCCAATGTAAGTCAATGGGGCGATTTTTTGGCTATGTGCTAGAAATGAAATGCAGTGCGGATTGGATGACAGGCACCCTAGGCACCCAGGATCAGCTTTAGTTTCACGTGTATCTCTTAAGCCGGCAGAGAAAACCCACCTAATATGCGCTCCACACAATTGAATAGAGACGCCATTGATTTTCTATGGGAATTGCAGAAATGACTTCTAAGCCTCAAAATAATGACTTTTTTTCCTAAGGTGGTAGGAATGAAACTCAGTGCGGGCTGGATGGGGTCCCCCCTGGGCACCGCAGACCTAAGCTTGTTTAACTCCTACCTCTTAAAGGGACCGAGAAAAAATGTTCTTTTCTGCACTCCAATGTAAGTCAATGGGGCGATTTTTTGGCTATGTGCTAGAAATGAAATGCAGTGCGGATTGGATGACAGGCACCCTAGGCACCCAGGATCGGCTTTAGTTTCACGTGTATCTCTTAAGCCGGCAGAGAAAACCCACCTGATATGCGCTCCACACAATTGAATAGAGACGCCGTTGATTTTCTATGGGAATTGCAGAAATGACTTCTAAGCCTCAAAATAATGACTTTTTTTCCTAAGGTGGTAGGAATGAAACTCAGTGCGGGCTGGATGGGGTCCCCCCTGGGCACCGCAGACCTAAGCTTGTTTAACTCCTACCTCTTAAAGGGACCGAGAAAAAATGACCTTTTCTGCACTCCAATGTAAGTCAATGGGGCGATTTTTTGGCTATGTGCTAGAAATGAAATGCAGTGCGGATTGGATGACAGGCACCCTAGGCACCCAGGATCAGCTTTAGTTTCACGTGTATCTCTTAAGCCGGCAGAGAAAACCCACCTAATATGCGCTCCACACAATTGAATAGAGACGCCATTGATTTTCTATGGGAATTGCAGAAATGACTTCTAAGCCTCAAAATAATGACTTTTTTTCCTAAGGTGGTAGGAATGAAACTCAGTGCGGGCTGGATGGGGTCCCCCCTGGGCACCGCAGACCTAAGCTTGTTTAACTCCTACCTCTTAAAGGGACCGAGAAAAAATGTTCTTTTCTGCACTCCAATGTAAGTCAATGGGGCGATTTTTTGGCTATGTGCTAGAAATGAAATGCAGTGCGGATTGGATGACAGGCACCCTAGGCACCCAGGATCGGCTTTAGTTTCACGTGTATCTCTTAAGCCGGCAGAGAAAACCCACCTGATATGCGCTCCACACAATTGAATAGAGACGCCGTTGATTTTCTATGGGAATTGCAGAAATGACTTCTAAGCCTCAAAATAATGACTTTTTTTCCTAAGGTGGTAGGAATGAAACTCAGTGCGGGCTGGATGGGGTCCCCCCTGGGCACCGCAGACCTAAGCTTGTTTAACTCCTACCTCTTAAAGGGACCGAGAAAAAATGACCTTTTCTGCACTCCAATGTAAGTCAATGGGGCGATTTTTTGGCTATGTGCTAGAAATGAAATGCAGTGCGGATTGGATGACAGGCACCCTAGGCACCCAGGATCAGCTTTAGTTTCACGTGTATCTCTTAAGCCGGCAGAGAAAACCCACCTAATATGCGCTCCACACAATTGAATAGAGACGCCATTGATTTTCTATGGGAATTGCAGAAATGACTTCTAAGCCTCAAAATAATGACTTTTTTTCCTAAGGTGGTAGGAATGAAACTCAGTGCGGGCTGGATGGGGTCCCCCCTGGGCACCGCAGACCTAAGCTTGTTTAACTCCTACCTCTTAAAGGGACCGAGAAAAAATGTTCTTTTCTGCACTCCAATGTAAGTCAATGGGGCGATTTTTTGGCTATGTGCTAGAAATGAAATGCAGTGCGGATTGGATGACAGGCACCCTAGGCACCCAGGATCGGCTTTAGTTTCACGTGTATCTCTTAAGCCGGCAGAGAAAACCCACCTGATATGCGCTCCACACAATTGAATAGAGACGCCGTTGATTTTCTATGGGAATTGCAGAAATGACTTCTAAGCCTCAAAATAATGACTTTTTTTCCTAAGGTGGTAGGAATGAAACTCAGTGCGGGCTGGATGGGGTCCCCCCTGGGCACCGCAGACCTAAGCTTGTTTAACTCCTACCTCTTAAAGGGACCGAGAAAAAATGACCTTTTCTGCACTCCAATGTAAGTCAATGGGGCGATTTTTTGGCTATGTGCTAGAAATGAAATGCAGTGCGGATTGGATGACAGGCACCCTAGGCACCCAGGATCGGCTTTAGTTTCACGTGTATCTCTTAAGCCGGCAGAGAAAACCCACCTGATATGCGCTCCACACAATTGAATAGAGACGCCGTTGATTTTCTATGGGAATTGCAGAAATGACTTCTAAGCCTCAAAATAATGACTTTTTTTCCTAAGGTGGTAGGAATGAAACTCAGTGCGGGCTGGATGGGGTCCCCCCTGGGCACCGAAGACCTAAGCTTGTTTAACTCCTACCTCTTAAAGGGACCGAGAAAAAATGACCTTTTCTGCACTCCAATGTAAGTCAATGGGGCGATTTTTTGGCTATGTGCTAGAAATGAAATGCAGTGCGGATTGGATGACAGGCACCCTAGGCATCCAGGATCGGCTTTAGTTTCACGTGTATCTCTTAAGCCGGCAGAGAAAACCCACCTGATATGCGCTCCACACAATTGAATAGAGACGCCGTTGATTTTCTATGGGAATTGCAGAAATGACTTCTAAGCCTCAAAATAATGACTTTTTTTCCTAAGGTGGTAGGAATGAAACTCAGTGCGGGCTGGATGGGGTCCCCCCTGGGCACCGCAGACCTAAGCTTGTTTAACTCCTACCTCTTAAAGGGACCGAGAAAAAATGACCTTTTCTGCACTCCAATGTAAGTCAATGGGGCGATTTTTTGGCTATGTGCTAGAAATGAAATGCAGTGCGGATTGGATGACAGGCACCCTAGGCACCCAGGATCGGCTTTAGTTTCACGTGTATCTCTTAAGCCGGCAGAGAAAACCCACCTGATATGCGCTCCACACAATTGAATAGAGACGCCGTTGATTTTCTATGGGAATTGCAGAAATGACTTCTAAGCCTCAAAATAATGACTTTTTTTCCTAAGGTGGTAGGAATGAAACTCAGTGCGGGCTGGATGGGGTCCCCCCTGGGCACCGCAGACCTAAGCTTGTTTAACTCCTACCTCTTAAAGGGACCGAGAAAAAATGACCTTTTCTGCACTCCAATGTAAGTCAATGGGGCGATTTTTTGGCTATGTGCTAGAAATGAAATGCAGTGCGGATTGGATGACAGGCACCCTAGGCACCCAGGATCGGCTTTAGTTTCACGTGTATCTCTTAAGCCGGCAGAGAAAACCCACCTGATATGCGCTCCACACAATTGAATAGAGACGCCGTTGATTTTCTATGGGAATTGCAGAAATGACTTCTAAGCCTCAAAATAATGACTTTTTTTCCTAAGGTGGTAGGAATGAAACTCAGTGCGGGCTGGATGGGGTCCCCCCTGGGCACCGCAGACCTAAGCTTGTTTAACTCCTACCTCTTAAAGGGACCGAGAAAAAATGACCTTTTCTGCACTCCAATGTAAGTCAATGGGGCGATTTTTTGGCTATGTGCTAGAAATGAAATGCAGTGCGGATTGGATGACAGGCACCCTAGGCACCCAGGATCAGCTTTAGTTTCACGTGTATCTCTTAAGCCGGCAGAGAAAACCCACCTAATATGCGCTCCACACAATTGAATAGAGACGCCAGTTGATTTTCTATGGGAATTGCAGAAATGACTTCTAAGCCTCAAAATAATGACTTTTTTTCCTAAGGTGGTAGGAATGAAACTCAGTGCGGGCTGGATGGGGTCCCCCCTGGGCACCGCAGACCTAAGCTTGTTTAACTCCTACCTCTTAAAGGGACCGAGAAAAAATGTACCTTTTCTGCACTCCAATGTAAGTCAATGGGGCGATTTTTTGGCTATGTGCTAGAAATGAAATGCAGTGCGGATTGGATGACAGGCACCCTAGGCACCCAGGATCGGCTTTAGTTTCACGTGTATCTCTTAAGCCGGCAGAGAAAACCCACCTGATATGCGCTCCACACAATTGAATAGAGACGCCGTTGATTTTCTATGGGAATTGCAGAAATGACTTCTAAGCCTCAAAATAATGACTTTTTTTCCTAAGGTGGTAGGAATGAAACTCAGTGCGGGCTGGATGGGGTCCCCCCTGGGCACCGCAGACCTAAGCTTGTTTAACTCCTACCTCTTAAAGGGACCGAGAAAAAATGACCTTTTCTGCACTCCAATGTAAGTCAATGGGGCGATTTTTTGGCTATGTGCTAGAAATGAAATGCAGTGCGGATTGGATGACAGGCACCCTAGGCACCCAGGATCAGCTTTAGTTTCACGTGTATCTCTTAAGCCGGCAGAGAAAACCCACCTAATATGCGCTCCACACAATTGAATAGAGACGCCATTGATTTTCTATGGGAATTGCAGAAATGACTTCTAAGCCTCAAAATAATGACTTTTTTTCCTAAGGTGGTAGGAATGAAACTCAGTGCGGGCTGGATGGGGTCCCCCCTGGGCACCGCAGACCTAAGCTTGTTTAACTCCTACCTCTTAAAGGGACCGAGAAAAAATGTACCTTTTCTGCACTCCAATGTAAGTCAATGGGGCGATTTTTTGGCTATGTGCTAGAAATGAAATGCAGTGCGGATTGGATGACAGGCACCCTAGGCACCCAGGATCGGCTTTAGTTTCACGTGTATCTCTTAAGCCGGCAGAGAAAACCCACCTGATATGCGCTCCACACAATTGAATAGAGACGCCGTTGATTTTCTATGGGAATTGCAGAAATGACTTCTAAGCCTCAAAATAATGACTTTTTTTCCTAAGGTGGTAGGAATGAAACTCAGTGCGGGCTGGATGGGGTCCCCCCTGGGCACCGCAGACCTAAGCTTGTTTAACTCCTACCTCTTAAAGGGACCGAGAAAAAATGACCTTTTCTGCACTCCAATGTAAGTCAATGGGGCGATTTTTTGGCTATGTGCTAGAAATGAAATGCAGTGCGGATTGGATGACAGGCACCCTAGGCACCCAGGATCGGCTTTAGTTTCACGTGTATCTCTTAAGCCGGCAGAGAAAACCCACCTGATATGCGCTCCACACAATTGAATAGAGACGCCGTTGATTTTCTATGGGAATTGCAGAAATGACTTCTAAGCCTCAAAATAATGACTTTTTTTCCTAAGGTGGTAGGAATGAAACTCAGTGCGGGCTGGATGGGGTCCCCCCTGGGCACCGCAGACCTAAGCTTGTTTAACTCCTACCTCTTAAAGGGACCGAGAAAAAATGACCTTTTCTGCACTCCAATGTAAGTCAATGGGGCGATTTTTTGGCTATGTGCTAGAAATGAAATGCAGTGCGGATTGGATGACAGGCACCCTAGGCACCCAGGATCGGCTTTAGTTTCACGTGTATCTCTTAAGCCGGCAGAGAAAACCCACCTGATATGCGCTCCACACAATTGAATAGAGACGCCGTTGATTTTCTATGGGAATTGCAGAAATGACTTCTAAGCCTCAAAATAATGACTTTTTTTCCTAAGGTGGTAGGAATGAAACTCAGTGCGGGCTGGATGGGGTCCCCCCTGGGCACCGCAGACCTAAGCTTGTTTAACTCCTACCTCTTAAAGGGACCGAGAAAAAATGTACCTTTTCTGCACTCCAATGTAAGTCAATGGGGCGATTTTTTGGCTATGTGCTAGAAATGAAATGCAGTGCGGATTGGATGACAGGCACCCTAGGCACCCAGGATCGGCTTTAGTTTCACGTGTATCTCTTAAGCCGGCAGAGAAAACCCACCTGATATGCGCTCCACACAATTGAATAGAGACGCCGTTGATTTTCTATGGGAATTGCAGAAATGACTTCTAAGCCTCAAAATAATGACTTTTTTTCCTAAGGTGGTAGGAATGAAACTCAGTGCGGGCTGGATGGGGTCCCCCCTGGGCACCGCAGACCTAAGCTTGTTTAACTCCTACCTCTTAAAGGGACCGAGAAAAAATGACCTTTTCTGCACTCCAATGTAAGTCAATGGGGCGATTTTTTGGCTATGTGCTAGAAATGAAATGCAGTGCGGATTGGATGACAGGCACCCTAGGCACCCAGGATCGGCTTTAGTTTCACGTGTATCTCTTAAGCCGGCAGAGAAAACCCACCTGATATGCGCTCCACACAATTGAATAGAGACGCCGTTGATTTTCTATGGGAATTGCAGAAATGACTTCTAAGCCTCAAAATAATGACTTTTTTTCCTAAGGTGGTAGGAATGAAACTCAGTGCGGGCTGGATGGGGTCCCCCCTGGGCACCGCAGACCTAAGCTTGTTTAACTCCTACCTCTTAAAGGGACCGAGAAAAAATGACCTTTTCTGCACTCCAATGTAAGTCAATGGGGCGATTTTTTGGCTATGTGCTAGAAATGAAATGCAGTGCGGATTGGATGACAGGCACCCTAGGCACCCAGGATCAGCTTTAGTTTCACGTGTATCTCTTAAGCCGGCAGAGAAAACCCACCTAATATGCGCTCCACACAATTGAATAGAGACGCCATTGATTTTCTATGGGAATTGCAGAAATGACTTCTAAGCCTCAAAATAATGACTTTTTTTCCTAAGGTGGTAGGAATGAAACTCAGTGCGGGCTGGATGGGGTCCCCCCTGGGCACCGCAGACCTAAGCTTGTTTAACTCCTACCTCTTAAAGGGACCGAGAAAAAATGACCTTTTCTGCACTCCAATGTAAGTCAATGGGGCGATTTTTTGGCTATGTGCTAGAAATGAAATGCAGTGCGGATTGGATGACAGGCACCCTAGGCACCCAGGATCAGCTTTAGTTTCACGTGTATCTCTTAAGCCGGCAGAGAAAACCCACCTAATATGCGCTCCACACAATTGAATAGAGACGCCAGTTGATTTTCTATGGGAATTGCAGAAATGACTTCTAAGCCTCAAAATAATGACTTTTTTTCCTAAGGTGGTAGGAATGAAACTCAGTGCGGGCTGGATGGGGTCCCCCCTGGGCACCGCAGACCTAAGCTTGTTTAACTCCTACCTCTTAAAGGGACCGAGAAAAAATGTACCTTTTCTGCACTCCAATGTAAGTCAATGGGGCGATTTTTTGGCTATGTGCTAGAAATGAAATGCAGTGCGGATTGGATGACAGGCACCCTAGGCACCCAGGATCGGCTTTAGTTTCACGTGTATCTCTTAAGCCGGCAGAGAAAACCCACCTGATATGCGCTCCACACAATTGAATAGAGACGCCGTTGATTTTCTATGGGAATTGCAGAAATGACTTCTAAGCCTCAAAATAATGACTTTTTTTCCTAAGGTGGTAGGAATGAAACTCAGTGCGGGCTGGATGGGGTCCCCCCTGGGCACCGCAGACCTAAGCTTGTTTAACTCCTACCTCTTAAAGGGACCGAGAAAAAATGACCTTTTCTGCACTCCAATGTAAGTCAATGGGGCGATTTTTTGGCTATGTGCTAGAAATGAAATGCAGTGCGGATTGGATGACAGGCACCCTAGGCACCCAGGATCGGCTTTAGTTTCACGTGTATCTCTTAAGCCGGCAGAGAAAACCCACCTGATATGCGCTCCACACAATTGAATAGAGACGCCGGTGATTTTCTATGGGAATTGCAGAAATGACTTCTAAGCCTCAAAATAATGACTTTTTTTCCTAAGGTGGTAGGAATGAAACTCAGTGCGGGCTGGATGGGGTCCCCCCTGGGCACCGCAGACCTAAGCTTGTTTAACTCCTACCTCTTAAAGGGACCGAGAAAAAATGACCTTTTCTGCACTCCAATGTAAGTCAATGGGGCGATTTTTTGGCTATGTGCTAGAAATGAAATGCAGTGCGGATTGGATGACAGGCACCCTAGGCACCCAGGATCAGCTTTAGTTTCACGTGTATCTCTTAAGCCGGCAGAGAAAACCCACCTAATATGCGCTCCACACAATTGAATAGAGACGCCATTGATTTTCTATGGGAATTGCAGAAATGACTTCTAAGCCTCAAAATAATGACTTTTTTTCCTAAGGTGGTAGGAATGAAACTCAGTGCGGGCTGGATGGGGTCCCCCCTGGGCACCGCAGACCTAAGCTTGTTTAACTCCTACCTCTTAAAGGGACCGAGAAAAAATGTTCTTTTCTGCACTCCAATGTAAGTCAATGGGGCGATTTTTTGGCTATGTGCTAGAAATGAAATGCAGTGCGGATTGGATGACAGGCACCCTAGGCACCCAGGATCGGCTTTAGTTTCACGTGTATCTCTTAAGCCGGCAGAGAAAACCCACCTGATATGCGCTCCACACAATTGAATAGAGACGCCGTTGATTTTCTAACAGATTTAATTTTTATTAAAGGAAAGAGATTAACAATATATGAATAGAATATCGACTATTCATGACGCATATAGTAAATCAACAAAATGTGGGGGGGAATAACAGGAAAGGAGGGGAATAGGGGGAGGAAATGGGAGATGGATGCTTTATTATGGCTGAGTAGACAAGAGGGTATAACATGTTCAAATGAGTAATACAATCAGGGACGAGTCAGGTGAGAGGATGATCTTACCTAGAGGGATTAATCGTTGGCGCCACAGAGTTCTCTTGTGATCATTGTTCAGATGTACCTGAGGTGGTTAGGTCAGTTAATGTCTCAGGATTGGAGAGTGTGTCTGTTAATAAGGTGTGTTCTCTGAATGAAAGCCATGGTGACCATTTTGTAAAAAACTTATTGTTACATGCAGTCCTGTCTTCAGAGACCAGTTCCTCTAGTCTATGATAGCTATCAACTTCCTCCATCCACTTCGAGATCGAAGGCGTAGTGGATGTTTTCCAGAGCCTGGCTATAATGGCTTTTGCCGCCACCAACAAGAATCCTATCAGAGAGTTCTTACAATGGTGTAGTGGAACTGGAATCATCAGCAGTAATGCATGTTCTGGGGAATTGTTAATTGGAAAGTCGACGATTTTGTTGATTGTATCTAGGACTTAATCCCAGAAAGGGCGTAGTTTGGGGCAACTCCACCAAATGTGCAACATGTTCCCTTTATCTTTACCGCATCTCCAGCATTCATCATTGTATTTAGGAAAGATAGTTTTCAGCTTGGTTGGTACTAAGTACCATCTCGCTAAGACTTTGTAATTTCTCTCTTGCAGATTACAAGATATGGAAGTTTTATGTGTGACATAAAGAGCTTTAGAAACATCTTCTTCAGTGAAGATAATGTTTAAGTCCTTTTCCCATTTTTGGAAATAGTCAGGGCGTGCGTCATCTTGATTAAATAAGAGTATTGTATAAATTTTTGATATGGTTTTATTAATCTGGTTTGTTGAGGAACATAGTTGCTCAAAGGGTAGGAGTTTCCTCGATAGTTGGAGATTAGAGTTCTGTCTGTGAATGAAGTCGGAAAGTTGATGGTGTTGGTTGGAGTCTTTTATGAATGAGTTTGTGTTTCTGTTAGAATCAAATGGCATTTTATTCAGCGATCGCGCAACTCCTCCCTCCATGATATCTCTAAAGGTGACACCCTCATCTGTGGGAATGCCCATGAAAAAGTCGGAATGAAAGGCTGGTGTGAATCTTGGGTTTTTCCCTAATGGGATTAAGGGTCCATTAGGTTTAAATACATCAAGAAGGTCTTGAGAGTGAGATTTAGTCAGCGACAAGATAGAAGCACTGACTGGGTATTGTGGTAGGGATAGAATATCTTTCAGGATCTCTCTAGGAGTCCAGAGTATGGCTTTTGAATCAAAATTTGTGACCGATGCTTCTAAGTTAATCCAAATTTTCTTGTGTCTCATATGAAAGGTTTCTAAGACCCTACCAAGAATTGTAGCGTAGTAATAGTGTTTTATACTGGGAAGTGCAAGTCCGCCCTCAGTTTTGGGTCTAATAAGTACGGAAGTTTTTAGACGGGAGGGTTTATTGGACCAGATGAATTTGCAGAGGAGTGAGTTTATCTTGGTCAGGTAGTTTTGTTGTAGTATCGCTGGTACTGCTTGGAAGAGATATAGAAGTCTTGGTAAGACATTCATTTTTATTATGTTGATTCTTCCTGACCAAGAAAAATTCTTCTCCTCCCAACCATGTAGGTCCTCTTTAATTTTTTTCAAGAGGGGGCCGAAATTTTCTTCTATAATATCTTTATCCGAGATGGTAATACGTGTACCTAAATAATTTAGAGAGTTGGTGCGCCAATTGAACTGGAAATTATTTTTAAGGTCCTTCAATTCCTTTTCCGAGAAATTAAGTCCCCAGGCCTCGCATTTGGTTATGTTCAGTTTGTAATTGCTAAAATGGGCAAATTCTTTTATAGTGGCCATTAGCGATGGAAGTGAAATATGAGGTTTTGTAAGAAAGAGCAGAAGATCATCCGCGTAAGCAGAACAAAGATGTTCTCTACTTCCTACTGTGATGCCAGTTATGTCTGAATTGTTTCTGATGGCTATCAGAAGATGTTCCATACACAGAACGAATATCAGCGGTGATAGAGGACATCCCTGTCTGGTTCCATTTCTAATGGCCAATTTGTTAGAGGTGATACCATTGATTTTGATTTTTGCGCTGGGAAGGGTGTATAGGGACATTATTTTGGATAGTATCTTAGGGCCTAAACCTATTTGACGCAATGTTGCTTCTATGAATTCCCAATCCACCCGATCGAATGCCTTTTCGGCATCGAGAGAGAGAAGAAGAGATCTTTTCTTGGAGTTATGGATATGTCTAGCCAGGGTGAAGGCTCTTAATGTGTTGTCCTTTGCTTCCCTACAAGGGATGAAGCCTACTTGATCTGGGTGGATCAGGGATTCAAGAAGGGGGGCTATTCTTTTGGCTAGTGCTTTTGCATATATTTTTGTGTCAATATTAAGTAAGGATATCGGCCTATAGTTTGCACAGATGTTATGGTCTTTGCCTTCCTTAGGGATGACTGTGATAAATGCTTCGAGGAAAGCAGGGGGGAATGGATTTGACTCTGAAACGAAATTAAAGGATTCTGCTAGAAGAGGGGTGATCAAGTCTGTATGTTGTTTATAAAATTTGGTGGTGTACCCATCTGGGCCAGGGCTTTTCCCATTTGGTAGATCTTTGATAATGTTTTTTAATTCCTCAGCGGAAAAGTTTTCTTCTAATTGATGTTTAATCTCCTCGTTTATGGTGGGTAGTTTAGTTTTTTCTATGTATTGATCTAGATTATATGGGGGGAGTGAGGGTGATTTAAGATTATTGGGGACTGGAAGATGATATAGGTCTGTGTAGTATTTTTTAAAAGTGTCAGCTATCACCTCTGAGTTGAATGATAAAGTGCCGTTTGTAGTTTTGATGGAAGGAATCGTAAGTGATGTTCTTTTAGTTTTCAGAGCATTGGCCAGTAGTTTACTAGGCTTATTGCCCCAGATGTAGAAGTTTTTTCCACATATTTGTATAGTTCGTTGGTATTGTTTAAAGAGAAGATCTTTGAGTTTGGTTCTGGAGGCAGTAAGATCGAGTAAAGTACTTTCCAGTAATGTTCTCTTATGAGAGATTTCCAGGGCCTGTATTTTTTCGATGAGTGAATTTATTTGTCTTGTTCTCTCTTTCTTAATTCTAGCGCCCTGAGAAATAAGAGTCCCCCTCAGTGTGGCTTTCAGGGCTTCCCATTTTATTGTGGGGGCGGTTGGGTCTTTTTTATGGGTCTCAATGAATAGGTCTACAGTATCTTTCAAAGCGGAGACACAGATCGAATCATCCAATAAAGATTCGTTTAATCTCCAGTTGTTTATATGGGGGTTCTTTGCTGTGAAACTAAAGGTTGAGAAGACCGGGGCATGGTCGGTCAGTATAATATTACCAATGTGGGAATTCCTGAGGGAGCTGAGAGCATCATGAGAAGAGAGGATCATATCAATTCTGCTATAGCTGTTTGTTGGGGCCGAGTAATGAGTATAGTCTTTTGTGTTTGGATTGAAGATCCTCCACGTATCAAAGAGCCTGAGCTCCCTCAGGGTTTTTTGTAGTAGTCTAATTTTTTTGTATGCGATATATGATTTTCCGGAGGACGTATCAAGTAGAGGATTAAGTGGCATATTAAAATCTCCGCCTATAATTATGTGTCCTTTAGCAAATTCATGAAGCTCTTTTAGTGTTCTCACTATAAAGGGTAGTTGATCTGAATTGGGAGCGTAAATGTTTGCTAGTGTAAGTGTTATTCCATCTATTACACATGATAAGAAGATATATCTGCTGTCTACATCGATTTTTTTGTCTAGGACTGTGATGGGGAGGGATTTATGGAATGCAATTGATACCCCTTTTATTTTTTTATCCTGACAGGTGGAATGAAACCAAGTCTGATAGTACCTATTCTTTGAGAGGTCGGGGGTTTTATCAGACTTGAAGTGAGTTTCCTGTATGAAAAGAACTTTTGCTCTCTGTTTGTGTAGTGTATGTAGTATGTTCGATCTTTTCTCTGGCACGTTGAAGCCGTTGACATTCAGCGTACAGAGATTAAGATCAGACATGTTGTGTGGGTGTAATAGGTACTTACTCAAGTGGAAGCACTTGTCTGTGGCGAGGACTCTGTAGCGTCAATGCCCTTCAAACGACCGAAGTATCCCGGGGTGGGGAGGGGTAATGAATCAGGTAAACGTGGGGGAAAGGAGAAAAAATAGAAAGGTTATATGTCAATCAGCAATAAAAAGAACAAAATTATAAGAAAAAGAAACAGCGTATTATGAACGCACTTAACTAACTGTGAACAAGTCACTAAATCTTGTAAGACAAGAGTTCCTATTGGGTCTATGAACAGAAGTGTCAACGGGTTGTTATAACTCCATGGGATATGGGCCTATATGTATCTCTACTGTTAATCGATATGAAGGGGATAAAATTAGTATAATAAACTATCTCTGAATAGTCAGAGACCTAGAAAGATGTTATCTATGTCATGGTTGTTTCTGAGAGATTGAGAGACTCCCAGGAAAGCTAACAGGGCTGCAAAGGAACACCTACTTATATTTAGAATAGGAGATATAACTAGACCTAGTGGTTAGGACTGGCCTAGCGTCGTGACTAAAGGGTTTGGGTGCCTAGATTAGCAGCTACGTACCACTAAGAAGTCACCTGTCTAATATGTAGTAAGGACAAGGTGAACTAAAAGTTATCTGCATAAGTAAGAAATACCAACATCAAAAACCGTAGAAGCTGCTCAGTCAGGAGAGAAATAGAGAAACATGTAATATACTAAGCCATCACTTCCTCTTCTGTCTCTGGGGTAGTGGTGGTGCGTCCTGCGAGCTGCTGGATGGATTGGGGTCTCGCTCGTGTCTCCCTTGCATGTTGCTAGAAGTGTTGGGGTCTCGATCGTATCTCCCTTTCGTGATGTAAGTCGGGGGTGGGAGGACCATAGTATGGTGCAGATCTACCCACTCGTGCAGGTTCAAGCTGGGAAGGTTGAGGGCTTTCAAAAATCCAGGAATGTCTTTCGGTTCTCGGAGTGTTACCAGACCGTTGGTGGTTCTGACCGTCAAGGAAAATGGGAACCCCCACTTGTATTGCAAGCTTCTTTCTTGCAGGGCTTGAGTTAATGGCTTTAGGGTTGTTCTTTGACGTAGTGTCAGCAGGGAGAGATCTGTGAAGATTTGGATTTTGCTGCCGTTGAACTCTATGTCGTCCAATGTTTTAGATTTCTTCATGATTTCCTCCTTCAGCGTATAAAAGTGAACCCTGCAAATAACATCGCGAGGTCTCCTTGGATCACTTCCTTTGGGTTTTAGAGCCCTGTGTGCCCTATCTAATTCGATGTGAGAGTCACTAGGCCTCTCTAGGATTTTATTAAATATAGATATCAGGACCCTGTTCAGATCTATTGATTTCACCTCCTCCGGTAGGCCTCTAATTCTGATGTTGTTCCGCCTATTGCGGTTTTCAACATCGTCCATTCGCAAAATTAGCATTTTCTGAGAAGTTTGGAGAGCCTGAGTTGTGCAAAGTAGTTCTTGTATTTGGCATTCTTGCTTTTGTTGTTTATTTTCTGTTGTGACTGCTTTTTTTTCTAGATTGGTAATTTTCTCTTGCACTTCTGAGAGATCTTTTCGCCAGAGCATTTTCATATCCTGCGCTAAGGCGTGCAAGTCTTGTTTCGTAGGAATCAAAGCCAAAAGGGCCTGTAGCTCAGGGTGACCCTGTAGAGTTCTGATAGCGTTTTCTTTGGAAAGGGGGTCTTCTTTGTTGACAAATGCCTGGTTATGTGTAACTGACTGGGAAGAAGCGGTGTAGGTTTCGTCTGAGGAGCTATAGTAATTAGGATGTATGGATTTATTGAGGTCTCTTTTCTTTGGAGTTTTATTAAGGGTCTTCTTAATCGGTGGTTGCTCTTCAATATCAGAGTCATAGGGAGTAGATGAGCCCTCATCATTATCCAATTCTCTTGATAGCCTCTTTTGTTGTACTGGTTTCAGTTGATTAGTACTATGCTGATCAGAGTAAGGCAGATAGTTTTGGTTGGCGGTATGTTGATAGCCAGAGTTCTGACGAGGGGTAATACTGATATTTTGATCTGCGTCAGTTTGTCTCCCCTCTCTGACCATAGTAGCATAACTGGTGTCAGATGAATGGGCGGCACGGTCTGTGTTAGGGCAATAAAAATCATGACCTGGAGTGTATGTTTGGTCAAAGTATCCTTGTGAATACACTTGTGGCTGCACTTTATTCTTAGTGGCTGGGTGTAGGGTATCATCAAGGCTAAGGGAATAGTGCCCTGGAGTATGTTTCAGCCTCTGGTCCTGTCTTAAATCCTGGGGCATAGCAGCCGCTAGCTGAGCATGGTATGCATCCACAGTGGTTGAGCTTATTTGTAGTGATTTGTGGTCTGGGAATAGATCACTCTCTGATGTGTTCACATTGCCTGCTGCCATAATCTTAGAGGCAGTGTCTCCCTTCAGTGTATATGTGATTTGATGAGATAGTGGGGGAGGCTGACATTCTGACACTATCTCTGTTCTTGTGCTGTCTCCACTTAAGCTTTGTCCTGATAGAACCAGCTGCGGGTTGCTTCTGATATCTGCAAGCCGCGCTGCCTCCTCCAATATGGCCGCCCTATTCTCTCCAATGTGGTCTGATCTACCTTCCCCTTTATGTTTTGGGGCTGCCTGAGGGGCTGCTGGGGGAGATCGGGACCTCATAGAGGGAACACTCACTGTTCTGTCGGTCAGCGGTGCTGTTGATCGCGGCGGCGGGCCACTTCCGGGTGTCGGGACCCGCGCCGCCTCATCCAAGATGGCCGCCCGGTTTGCTGCAATGTGCTCTGCCCCGCCGTCCCCTTTGTGTTTTGGGGCTAACTGCATGGCTGCTGGGGGAGATCGGGACCTCACAGAAGGATCGCTCACTTGTCCGACGTTCGGCGGTGCTGTGGATCTCGGCGGCGGGCCACTTCCGGGTATCGGACCTCGCGCTGCCTCTTCCAAGATGGCCGCGGTCCCTGTATGCGCGATGCTGCTGGATTCCCTTCTTTCTTCTCTCTTCTTCTGCTTCGCTGGCTCCTTCAGAATAGCTCTTGTTGCGATCCTGGCAGTCTCATCCATCTTCTCCTTCTTGATAGTTCTCAGCTGCGCTGACATCTTCGCTGAAAATCCCCGATTCTTTGGCCGGTCCCGGAGCTCTCCTTAGGTGCTTCTTCCCATCGGCACTTCCTGTCACCGGATGCCGCCGTTGATTTTCTATGGGAATTGCAGAAATGACTTCTAAGCCTCAAAATAATGACTTTTTTTCCTAAGGTGGTAGGAATGAAACTCAGTGCGGGCTGGATGGGGTCCCCCCTGGGCACCGCAGACCTAAGCTTGTTTAACTCCTACCTCTTAAAGGGACCGAGAAAAAATGACCTTTTCTGCACTCCAATGTAAGTTAATGGGGCGATTTTTTGGCTATGTGCTAGAAATGAAATGCAGTGCGGATTGGATGACAGGCACCCTAGGCACCCAGGATCGGCTTTAGTTTCACGTGTATCTCTTAAGCCGGCAGAGAAAACCCACCTGATATGCGCTCCACACAATTGAATAGAGACGCCGTTGATTTTCTATGGGAATTGCAGAAATGACTTCTAAGCCTCAAAATAATGACTTTTTTTCCTAAGGTGGTAGGAATGAAACTCAGTGCGGGCTGGATGGGGTCCCCCCTGGGCACCGCAGACCTAAGCTTGTTTAACTCCTACCTCTTAAAGGGACCGAGAAAAAATGACCTTTTCTGCACTCCAATGTAAGTCAATGGGGCGATTTTTTGGCTATGTGCTAGAAATGAAATTCAGTGCGGATTGGATGACAGGCACCCTAGGCACCCAGGATCAGCTTTAGTTTCACGTGTATCTCTTAAGCCGGCAGAGAAAACCCACCTAATATGCGCTCCACACAATTGAATAGAGACGCCATTGATTTTCTATGGGAATTGCAGAAATGACTTCTAAGCCTCAAAATAATGACTTTTTTTCCTAAGGTGGTAGGAATGAAACTCAGTGCGGGCTGGATGGGGTCCCCCCTGGGCACCGCAGACCTAAGCTTGTTTAACTCCTACCTCTTAAAGGGACCGAGAAAAAATGTTCTTTTCTGCACTCCAATGTAAGTCAATGGGGCGATTTTTTGGCTATGTGCTAGAAATGAAATGCAGTGCGGATTGGATGACAGGCACCCTAGGCACCCAGGATCGGCTTTAGTTTCACGTGTATCTCTTAAGCCGGCAGAGAAAACCCACCTGATATGCGCTCCACACAATTGAATAGAGACGCCGTTGATTTTCTATGGGAATTGCAGAAATGACTTCTAAGCCTCAAAATAATGACTTTTTTTCCTAAGGTGGTAGGAATGAAACTCAGTGCGGGCTGGATGGGGTCCCCCCTGGGCACCGCAGACCTAAGCTTGTTTAACTCCTACCTCTTAAAGGGACCGAGAAAAAATGACCTTTTCTGCACTCCAATGTAAGTCAATGGGGCGATTTTTTGGCTATGTGCTAGAAATGAAATGCAGTGCGGATTGGATGACAGGCACCCTAGGCACCCAGGATCAGCTTTAGTTTCACGTGTATCTCTTAAGCCGGCAGAGAAAACCCACCTAATATGCGCTCCACACAATTGAATAGAGACGCCATTGATTTTCTATGGGAATTGCAGAAATGACTTCTAAGCCTCAAAATAATGACTTTTTTTCCTAAGGTGGTAGGAATGAAACTCAGTGCGGGCTGGATGGGGTCCCCCCTGGGCACCGCAGACCTAAGCTTGTTTAACTCCTACCTCTTAAAGGGACCGAGAAAAAATTTTCTTTTCTGCACTCCAATGTAAGTCAATGGGGCGATTTTTTGGCTATGTGCTAGAAATGAAATGCAGTGCGGATTGGATGACAGGCACCCTAGGCACCCAGGATCGGCTTTAGTTTCACGTGTATCTCTTAAGCCGGCAGAGAAAACCCACCTGATATGCGCTCCACACAATTGAATAGAGACGCCGTTGATTTTCTATGGGAATTGCAGAAATGACTTCTAAGCCTCAAAATAATGACTTTTTTTCCTAAGGTGGTAGGAATGAAACTCAGTGCGGGCTGGATGGGGTCCCCCCTGGGCACCGCAGACCTAAGCTTGTTTAACTCCTACCTCTTAAAGGGACCGAGAAAAAATGACCTTTTCTGCACTCCAATGTAAGTCAATGGGGCGATTTTTTGGCTATGTGCTAGAAATGAAATGCAGTGCGGATTGGATGACAGGCACCCTAGGCACCCAGGATCGGCTTTAGTTTCACGTGTATCTCTTAAGCCGGCAGAGAAAACCCACCTGATATGCGCTCCACACGATTGAATAGAGACGCCGTTGATTTTCTATGGGAATTGCAGAAATGACTTCTAAGCCTCAAAATAATGACTTTTTTTCCTAAGGTGGTAGGAATGAAACTCAGTGCGGGCTGGATGGGGTCCCCCCTGGGCACCGCAGACCTAAGCTTGTTTAACTCCTACCTCTTAAAGGGACCGAGAAAAAATGACCTTTTCTGCACTCCAATGTAAGTCAATGGGGCGATTTTTTGGCTATGTGCTAGAAATGAAATGCAGTGCGGATTGGATGACAGGCACCCTAGGCACCCAGGATCAGCTTTAGTTTCACGTGTATCTCTTAAGCCGGCAGAGAAAACCCACCTAATATGCGCTCCACACAATTGAATAGAGACGCCATTGATTTTCTATGGGAATTGCAGAAATGACTTCTAAGCCTCAAAATAATGACTTTTTTTCCTAAGGTGGTAGGAATGAAACTCAGTGCGGGCTGGATGGGGTCCCCCCTGGGCACCGCAGACCTAAGCTTGTTTAACTCCTACCTCTTAAAGGGACCGAGAAAAAATGTTCTTTTCTGCACTCCAATGTAAGTCAATGGGGCGATTTTTGGCTATGTGCTAGAAATGAAATGCAGTGCGGATTGGATGACAGGCACCCTAGGCACCCAGGATCGGCTTTAGTTTCACGTGTATCTCTTAAGCCGGCAGAGAAAACCCACCTGATATGCGCTCCACACAATTGAATAGAGACGCCGTTGATTTTCTATGGGAATTGCAGAAATGACTTCTAAGCCTCAAAATAATGACTTTTTTTCCTAAGGTGGTAGGAATGAAACTCAGTGCGGGCTGGATGGGGTCCCCCCTGGGCACCGCAGACCTAAGCTTGTTTAACTCCTACCTCTTAAAGGGACCGAGAAAAAATGACCTTTTCTGCACTCCAATGTAAGTCAATGGGGCGATTTTTTGGCTATGTGCTAGAAATGAAATGCAGTGCGGATTGGATGACAGGCACCCTAGGCACCCAGGATCGGCTTTAGTTTCACGTGTATCTCTTAAGCCGGCAGAGAATACCCACCTGATATGCGCTCCACACAATTGAATAGAGACGCCGTTGATTTTCTATGGGAATTGCAGAAATGACTTCTAAGCCTCAAAATAATGACTTTTTTTTCCTAAGGTGGTAGGAATGAAACTCAGTGCGGGCTGGATGGGGTCCCCCCTGGGCACCGCAGACCTAAGCTTGTTTAACTCCTACCTCTTAAAGGGACCGAGAAAAAATGACCTTTTCTGCACTCCAATGTAAGTCAATGGGGCGATTTTTTGGCTATGTGCTAGAAATGAAATGCAGTGCGGATTGGATGACAGGCACCCTAGGCACCCAGGATCAGCTTTAGTTTCACGTGTATCTCTTAAGCCGGCAGAGAAAACCCACCTAATATGCGCTCCACACAATTGAATAGAGACGCCATTGATTTTCTATGGGAATTGCAGAAATGACTTCTAAGCCTCAAAATAATGACTTTTTTTCCTAAGGTGGTAGGAATGAAACTCAGTGCGGGCTGGATGGGGTCCCCCCTGGGCACCGCAGACCTAAGCTTGTTTAACTCCTACCTCTTAAAGGGACCGAGAAAAAATGTTCTTTTCTGCACTCCAATGTAAGTCAATGGGGCGATTTTTTGGCTATGTGCTAGAAATGAAATGCAGTGCGGATTGGATGACAGGCACCCTAGGCACCCAGGATCGGCTTTAGTTTCACGTGTATCTCTTAAGCCGGCAGAGAAAACCCACCTGATATGCGCTCCACACAATTGAATAGAGACGCCGTTGATTTTCTATGGGAATTGCAGAAATGACTTCTAAGCCTCAAAATAATGACTTTTTTTCCTAAGGTCGTAGGAATGAAACTCAGTGCGGGCTGGATGGGGTCCCCCCTGGGCACCGCAGACCTAAGCTTGTTTAACTCCTACCTCTTAAAGGGACCGAGAAAAAATGACCTTTTCTGCACTCCAATGTAAGTCAATGGGGCGATTTTTTGGCTATGTGCTAGAAATGAAATGCAGTGCGGATTGGATGACAGGCACCCTAGGCACCCAGGATCGGCTTTAGTTTCACGTGTATCTCTTAAGCCGGCAGAGAAAACCCACCTGATATGCGCTCCACACAATTGAATAGAGACGCCGTTGATTTTCTATGGGAATTGCAGAAATGACTTCTAAGCCTCAAAATAATGACTTTTTTTTCCTAAGGTGGTAGGAATGAAACTCAGTGCGGGCTGGATGGGGTCCCCCCTGGGCACCGCAGACCTAAGCTTGTTTAACTCCTACCTCTTAAAGGGACCGAGAAAAAATGACCTTTTCTGCACTCCAATGTAAGTCAATGGGGCGATTTTTTGGCTATGTGCTAGAAATGAAATGCAGTGCGGATTGGATGACAGGCACCCTAGGCACCCAGGATCAGCTTTAGTTTCACGTGTATCTCTTAAGCCGGCAGAGAAAACCCACCTAATATGCGCTCCACACAATTGAATAGAGACGCCATTGATTTTCTATGGGAATTGCAGAAATGACTTCTAAGCCTCAAAATAATGACTTTTTTTCCTAAGGTGGTAGGAATGAAACTCAGTGCGGGCTGGATGGGGTCCCCCCTGGGCACCGCAGACCTAAGCTTGTTTAACTCCTACCTCTTAAAGGGACCGAGAAAAAATTTTCTTTTCTGCACTCCAATGTAAGTCAATGGGGCGATTTTTTGGCTATGTGCTAGAAATGAAATGCAGTGCGGATTGGATGACAGGCACCCTAGGCACCCAGGATCGGCTTTAGTTTCACGTGTATCTCTTAAGCCGGCAGAGAAAACCCACCTGATATGCGCTCCACACAATTGAATAGAGACGCCGTTGATTTTCTATGGGAATTGCAGAAATGACTTCTAAGCCTCAAAATAATGACTTTTTTTCCTAAGGTGGTAGGAATGAAACTCAGTGCGGGCTGGATGGGGTCCCCCCTGGGCACCGCAGACCTAAGCTTGTTTAACTCCTACCTCTTAAAGGGACCGAGAAAAAATGACCTTTTCTGCACTCCAATGTAAGTCAATGGGGCGATTTTTTGGCTATGTGCTAGAAATGAAATGCAGTGCGGATTGGATGACAGGCACCCTAGGCACCCAGGATCGGCTTTAGTTTCACGTGTATCTCTTAAGCCGGCAGAGAAAACCCACCTGATATGCGCTCCACACAATTGTATAGAGACGCCGTTGATTTTCTATGGGAATTGCAGAAATGACTTCTAAGCCTCAAAATAATGACTTTTTTTCCTAAGGTGGTAGGAATGAAACTCAGTGCGGGCTGGATGGGGTCCCCCCTGGGCACCGCAGACCTAAGCTTGTTTAACTCCTACCTCTTAAAGGGACCGAGAAAAAATGACCTTTTCTGCACTCCAATGTAAGTCAATGGGGCGATTTTTTGGCTATGTGCTAGAAATGAAATGCAGTGCGGATTGGATGACAGGCACCCTAGGCACCCAGGATCAGCTTTAGTTTCACGTGTATCTCTTAAGCCGGCAGAGAAAACCCACCTAATATGCGCTCCACACAATTGAATAGAGACGCCATTGATTTTCTATGGGAATTGCAGAAATGACTTCTAAGCCTCAAAATAATGACTTTTTTTCCTAAGGTGGTAGGAATGAAACTCAGTGCGGGCTGGATGGGGTCCCCCCTGGGCACCGCAGACCTAAGCTTGTTTAACTCCTACCTCTTAAAGGGACCGAGAAAAAATGTTCTTTTCTGCACTCCAATGTAAGTCAATGGGGCGATTTTTTGGCTATGTGCTAGAAATGAAATGCAGTGCGGATTGGATGACAGGCACCCTAGGCACCCAGGATCGGCTTTAGTTTCACGTGTATCTCTTAAGCCGGCAGAGAAAACCCACCTGATATGCGCTCCACACAATTGAATAGAGACGCCGTTGATTTTCTATGGGAATTGCAGAAATGACTTCTAAGCCTCAAAATAATGACTTTTTTTCCTAAGGTGGTAGGAATGAAACTCAGTGCGGGCTGGATGGGGTCCCCCCTGGGCACCGCAGACCTAAGCTTGTTTAACTCCTACCTCTTAAAGGGACCGAGAAAAAATGACCTTTTCTGCACTCCAATGTAAGTCAATGGGGCGATTTTTTGGCTATGTGCTAGAAATGAAATGCAGTGCGGATTGGATGACAGGCACCCTAGGCACCCAGGATCGGCTTTAGTTTCACGTGTATCTCTTAAGCCGGCAGAGAATACCCACCTGATATGCGCTCCACACAATTGAATAGAGACGCCGTTGATTTTCTATGGGAATTGCAGAAATGACTTCTAAGCCTCAAAATAATGACTTTTTTTCCCTAAGGTGGTAGGAATGAAACTCAGTGCGGGCTGGATGGGGTCCCCCCTGGGCACCGCAGACCTAAGCTTGTTTAACTCCTACCTCTTAAAGGGACCGAGAAAAAATGACCTTTTCTGCACTCCAATGTAAGTCAATGGGGCGATTTTTTGGCTATGTGCTAGAAATGAAATGCAGTGCGGATTGGATGACAGGCACCCTAGGCACCCAGGATCAGCTTTAGTTTCACGTGTATCTCTTAAGCCGGCAGAGAAAACCCACCTAATATGCGCTCCACACAATTGAATAGAGACGCCATTGATTATCTATGGGAATTGCAGAAATGACTTCTAAGCCTCAAAATAATGACTTTTTTTCCTAAGGTGGTAGGAATGAAACTCAGTGCGGGCTGGATGGGGTCCCCCCTGGGCACCGCAGACCTAAGCTTGTTTAACTCCTACCTCTTAAAGGGACCGAGAAAAAATGTTCTTTTCTGCACTCCAATGTAAGTCAATGGGGCGATTTTTTGGCTATGTGCTAGAAATGAAATGCAGTGCGGATTGGATGACAGGCACCCTAGGCACCCAGGATCGGCTTTAGTTTCACGTGTATCTCTTAAGCCGGCAGAGAAAACCCACCTGATATGCGCTCCACACAATTGAATAGAGACGCCGTTGATTTTCTATGGGAATTGCAGAAATGACTTCTAAGCCTCAAAATAATGACTTTTTTTCCTAAGGTGGTAGGAATGAAACTCAGTGCGGGCTGGATGGGGTCCCCCCTGGGCACCGCAGACCTAAGCTTGTTTAACTCCTACCTCTTAAAGGGACCGAGAAAAAATGACCTTTTCTGCACTCCAATGTAAGTCAATGGGGCGATTTTTTGGCTATGTGCTAGAAATGAAATGCAGTGCGGATTGGATGACAGGCACCCTAGGCACCCAGGATCGGCTTTAGTTTCACGTGTATCTCTTAAGCCGGCAGAGAAAACCCACCTGATATGCGCTCCACACAATTGAATAGAGACGCCGTTGATTTTCTATGGGAATTGCAGAAATGACTTCTAAGCCTCAAAATAAAGACTTTTTTTTCCTAAGGTGGTAGGAATGAAACTCAGTGCGGGCTGGATGGGGTCCCCCCTGGGCACCGCAGACCTAAGCTTGTTTAACTCCTACCTCTTAAAGGGACCGAGAAAAAATGACCTTTTCTGCACTCCAATGTAAGTCAATGGGGCGATTTTTTGGCTATGTGCTAGAAATGAAATTCAGTGCGGATTGGATGACAGGCACCCTAGGCACCCAGGATCAGCTTTAGTTTCACGTGTATCTCTTAAGCCGGCAGAGAAAACCCACCTAATATGCGCTCCACACAATTGAATAGAGACGCCATTGATTTTCTATGGGAATTGCAGAAATGACTTCTAAGCCTCAAAATAATGACTTTTTTTCCTAAGGTGGTAGGAATGAAACTCAGTGCGGGCTGGATGGGGTCCCCCCTGGGCACCGCAGACCTAAGCTTGTTTAACTCCTACCTCTTAAAGGGACCGAGAAAAAATGTTCTTTTCTGCACTCCAATGTAAGTCAATGGGGCGATTTTTTGGCTATGTGCTAGAAATGAAATGCAGTGCGGATTGGATGACAGGCACCCTAGGCACCCAGGATCGGCTTTAGTTTCACGTGTATCTCTTAAGCCGGCAGAGAAAACCCACCTGATATGCGCTCCACACAATTGAATAGAGACGCCGTTGATTTTCTATGGGAATTGCAGAAATGACTTCTAAGCCTCAAAATAATGACTTTTTTTCCTAAGGTGGTAGGAATGAAACTCAGTGCGGGCTGGATGGGGTCCCCCCTGGGCACCGCAGACCTAAGCTTGTTTAACTCCTACCTCTTAAAGGGACCGAGAAAAAATGACCTTTTCTGCACTCCAATGTAAGTCAATGGGGCGATTTTTTGGCTATGTGCTAGAAATGAAATGCAGTGCGGATTGGATGACAGGCACCCTAGGCACCCAGGATCGGCTTTAGTTTCACGTGTATCTCTTAAGCCGGCAGAGAAAACCCACCTGATATGCGCTCCACACAATTGAATTAGAGACGCCGTTGATTTTCTATGGGAATTGCAGAAATGACTTCTAAGCCTCAAAATAATGACTTTTTTTCCTAAGGTGGTAGGAATGAAACTCAGTGCGGGCTGGATGGGGTCCCCCCTGGGCACCGCAGACCTAAGCTTGTTTAACTCCTACCTCTTAAAGGGACCGAGAAAAAATGACCTTTTCTGCACTCCAATGTAAGTCAATGGGGCGATTTTTTGGCTATGTGCTAGAAATGAAATGCAGTGCGGATTGGATGACAGGCACCCTAGGCACCCAGGATCAGCTTTAGTTTCACGTGTATCTCTTAAGCCGGCAGAGAAAACCCACCTAATATGCGCTCCACACAATTGAATAGAGACGCCATTGATTTTCTATGGGAATTGCAGAAATGACTTCTAAGCCTCAAAATAATGACTTTTTTCCTAAGGTGGTAGGAATGAAACTCAGTGCGGGCTGGATGGGGTCCCCCCTGGGCACCGCAGACCTAAGCTTGTTTAACTCCTACCTCTTAACGTTTCAATAGTTTTTTATTGAAGAAGGTTTTATAAAATTTTTTAACAAACAGTAGTAGAATAGATGTATATGAAACAAACATATAAAACATGGAGTCGCCTATGCGACAAATACAATACAAAACAACAGTGGAGCAATTAATTATTAATATCACGGGCAAATGTATAGATACGTCCCTTGCTGATCAGGGAGTAAAGTAGTTGTAACCATGAGTTGCACTTGCTATTCCCGATTTTACTGGGATGTTCTTCAGTGTGAATATGTCCACTAATGCACTCGCGCAGCATAACTCCAATAATTATAGGAACAAGAAATAAGTAATCAGAAAACAGAAGAAAAATATCTAAGATCACAGAGAGGGCAGGCAGTCCCTACAGAATATACTTGGGTGAAAAGATGTGTAGAAGAAGGGTGTGTGTGTGTACTTACAGGCAAATTCCAGTGTCCGCTAAGGATATGTATATTTGTATATTTGTTTGCGTTCCTGTGGGATGGGGAGATTAAACTAAAGGAGATTTCAGTTTAAGGGAGGGGGGGGGGGGGGGGGAGAGGGGAGGAGGGAGGGGGGGGGGGGGAAGGGGGGGGGGGGGGAGGGGGGGGGGGGGGCCAGTTTGGATCAGTCTGGAACGGCTTAGTGGTAACGTGGCCGGGTTGTCTGGCGAATGGTAAGGGGAGCTTTCCCAACCAGCCCACTGTTTAGAGAATGAGTGCATAGTCCCCCTGCCAAAGGCAATGAACCTTTCTAATGTGTAAATCCTCGTGATTTCTGATATAGTCAAGTATGCAATAGGGGGTGAGGGGGATTTCCAGGCTCTAGTGATGGCAAGTCTAGCAATTGTGATGATTTTACAAGCTAATACACGATGGTTGCGGGGGATCTGAGCCATATCCAAATATAAAAGAGCCATTGCCGGGGAAAGGGTGACAGGAGTGGAAATAATCGTGGAGAGGATGTGTTGTATCTGAGACCAAAATAGTTTCAACATGGGGCATTCCCATAGGATGTGCTGCAAGGAGCCTGCCTGTCCACACCCCCTCCAACACAAGGGGCTTGTGGAAGGGTACATTGAGAATAATCTTTGCGGCGTATAGTACTAACGCAATCTTGTCTTTAGGATCGATTCACGCTGTGAAGTACTAATCACCGATTTCAGAGAGTGTTGACAGGCATGCTCCCAATCCATAAGTGTATAAGATTTCCCCAAGGCTCTCTCCCAAGACTCCATATAAGGAGTTTTACCCTGGGAGTCTATGCCGCTAATCACCGCACACAAGGGTTTAAGGCCTTTAACTGACAATGAGAAGACAGTGGATATTTGCGAACACCAATTGACTTTTTTGTGCTGCCAAACAGGTATGAGATGTCTAATTTGTAGATAAAGGAAAAAATCAGTGTGGGGGATCTGGAACATCTGGGTAAGTTCTTGAAAGGATCTCAATTGTCCACGTATGAAGAGGTCCATAGTAGTCTGTAAGCCCCTGGAGTGCCACCTGGACAGGGTTAGGAATGAGTCTTTAGGAAGTGAGTATCCCAAAGATAAAATGGGGATGGGGGACATAGAAAACGTCGCAGGGAGACCTCTGCGCATGTGCATTGTTTTCCAGCACTTAAGACCTGCTAGCATTGGTGGGGAAAAGGTATCTAGGGAGGGGGA
>NW_027208598.1:2500-52804 GCF_027789765.1 Dendropsophus ebraccatus
TAGTAGTAATATTGGTCTGTATATAGTGTATATAGAATCATTATGTTGCGGTCATGGTGTGGTGCTAATATTGGCGTGTATATAGTGTCATTATGGGGCGGTCACTTTATGGTGGTAATATTGGCCTATACATAGTATGTTTTCATCAATAACGGTATGGAGGTAATATTTGGTCCTGATATAGTGATTTTTTCATTTTATTTTTTAAAACAATGCATATAGATAGTTTTTGTGTTTACACCACTAGCGGCGGTGCTGGCATGTAGCGGCAGTCCCGGCATGTAGCGGCAGTCCCGGCATGTAACCTTCTGAATTGACTCAATGTGACTAAGGGCCATAATACACGGAGCGAAAATTGTCCTAACCTGGCCGATATCGCTCTGTGTATATAGAGACAACAGTAATCAAATCATCATTGTCTTTTGGCAAGTGTAAAAATCATTGTCTGATGATTGTGCGTATAACATAATAAAGCTGGTACTTACCTGATCACGTTTCCCGGTGTCCTCAGGCCTTGTCTGTTTGTTACGGCCAGTGATTGGCTGAACGGCCGATCACTTCAGAAAGAGGACCAGAAGTGAGAGCTGGGACTGGGGGATCCCACAGACAAGGCCTGAGGACACCAGGGAATGTGGTCAGGTAGTATATATCTTCATTGTTCACTATATACAGCAAGGGCTGCACACACATCACTAATGAGATATATATATATATATATAATCTCATCTGGCCCCATCCTCACCATACACAGGAATGTTCAGCACAGCTGAGCGTTTCTGTGTTCTCTATAGGAGGGGTAAGCCATAGCCAGACAGATCTGATGACGGCTTGTCTCTCTGAGAACAGAGGTTGGATGTTGATTTTCCATCAAGCCCAACCCCATATGTCCACTGATATCATGTCAGAGGACTGTACAAAGAGCCCCATTCACCTTACACTGATGGCCGAACCCACCATGAGCAGCTGGTACCACCAAAAAGTGTATGGGAACCTTAAATTGCTGCTACAATATTTCAGCATTTGGGGCCCCACCTTCAACTTTGCCCAGGGCCACATTTTAGTCTAAAACCGGCCCTGTGTGTGTGTCCTGTCCAGGGCTGGACAGCTGCCCTCCATGCTGCTTAACCCCTTAACGACATCGGGCGTTAACTTACGCCCTCGCGCCCTGGTACTTAGCGCATCAGGGCGTAAATTTACGCCCGATGTTTCCCCGATCGCTGCGTGTTCACACACAGCGGTCGGGGAAGATGGCCTGCTATAAATCATAGCAGGCCATCATAGCTTCTCGGCACGGGGGGTGGTTAACACCCCCCGTGCTTACGATCGCCGCTATAGGCTGATCAATTCAGATCAGCCAATAGCGGCGATCGGAACCTTTCCGGGTCATCGGTGACCCGATGACCCGGAAAAAAATGGCGGTCGGTGCTGTCCGAGGACGGCACCGACCGCCATTACTGTAAAAAGTAATGTTGATCGCCGTGCCACCGGCCCGATCGCCGTGAACGGCCGGCCGTTCACGGCGATCGGGCCGGTGGCACGGCGATCGGAGTCCCACAAAATAGTAAATACCTGCCCTGGACCCCTCAGCTAGGTAGCCGAGGGGTCCAGAGCAGGTATTTGTACATTACTCACCTGTCCCGGGCTCCTGATCGGCGTCTTCCGGGTTCGCGGCGTCCTCCGTCATTCCGTTCGGTCTTCGGGTCTTTCCGCCGTTCCCCGTCGGCTATTTTCGGCTCCAGCCTCGTCATTTTCTGGATTTTGCGCTCTGCTGCCCCCTAGCGGCTGATATGTGTAATACACTTATCAGCAGCTACAGGGATATTCAGAATATAGAAAGTTTTTTTTTTTTTTCCAAAATTTTTTTTTTTCTATTTTCCGCACCCTATCGCCGCTGAGTGTTGATCAGCATTGCACGAAAGTGCGCTGCTAATCAGCAACTCCTCCTTTTTGGCGTAGGGTGTTTTTTTTCTATATTCTACTGCCACGGTCTGCTTATAAGTGCCGCACATAAGTGCGGCATTTATCAGCAACTCCTTTGTTGGCGTAGGTTTTTTTTTATACTTACTGTAAAAAAAACACGTAAAAAACACTACATTACACCACACTACATTGATTAAAGTTTGACACTACACCACTACATACCCCATATACCAATCCCCATATAAAGATGGCCCCCAGGGTGTTTTCGGTGTCGGACGCATACGTTATTATTGCCTCCGACACCGAAACAGCCAGTAAGGATGAATGGGGGGATCCTTCTTTCCTCCATTCATCCTCATCATCCAGTGACGTGTCTGGGGGTAGCGTAGCGTACGCTGCCCCCCCAGACACGTTTTTCCGCCAGTACCGTCCCAATAAGAGATGACGGTATGGCGTGAAATTCTACAAACTGTGTGAGCGTACCTCAGGGTACACTTATAGATTTAGGGTACGTGCACACTGCGGAATGGCGAAGGATAACCCTTTGTGCATTCCACAGCTGGCACCCGCCGGCGGACTGATGCAGGCGCACGTCTCCATCCGTGTCATAGACTCCATTCTATGCACGGGTGGATTCCGTCGTCCATCCAAAGAATGAACACGTTGGACGGAGAGCGGAATCCGCCCGTGCATAGAATGGAGTCTATGACACGGACGGAGACGTGCGCCTGCATCAGTCCGCCGGCAGGTGCCAACTGTGGAATGCACGAAGGGTTATCTGTCGCGATTCCGCAGTGTGCACGTACCCTTAGAGTGTATGAAGGAAGGGACACCCGAATGCAGCCCCCAGATGCCCCCAGATGCCCCCTCCCCCCCCATCCTCGGAACAAGTGGGAAGATCGTCCGGGAACTGATCTTCCCACTGCTGGATAAAGGTCACCACCTGTACGGAGATAACTTTTATACCAGCACCCCCTCTTCTGGTCCCTCGCTGCCCGAGCCCTAATAAAGCCCTAATATTTAGCAGCCATGGAGCGGACCCAGCGCTTCTGGATATGAAGGACCCCGGAACGCACCAGGACAACATTTTCCAGGTGACGTCCCGCACACAGGAGAACGGGAGACCCCAGAAGAAGTGCAGAGTGTGGTGTAACAGGGGGATCAGGAAGGACACCATTTTCCAGTGTGACACCTGTCCTGATCCCCCCGGCTCTGCATACTGGATCGCTCCAAGGCGCACCACACGTCATTGCGGTTCTACATTTTCTAATTTCTGTCCCTTATTCCTATTTCAGGGGTCACGTTGATCCAGGGATTATTCTGATCGCCATTATGGAGTCGGGAAGGAATTTTTCCCCTGTGATGAGGCTACTGTCGTCTGCCTTACGAGGGTTTTTTGCCTTCCTCTGGATCAACACAGGTTGAATTTGATGGACACCTGTCATTTCCAACCTTATAAACTAATAATTGGCCTAATACCCCCAAATAAATTAGAATTGTCCCTTTTTCCCAGCTAAATAGGTATGGCCGCCATTCCCATTAGAGGATGCCATGATGCAATTACAAAGCCTCTGTGCGGCCAGGACAGTAGAAACCCCCCACAAGTGACCCCATTCTGGAAACTACACCCCATAAGGAATCTAACAAGGGGGGCAGCGGGGATATGGCCCCCTGGTGACGGCCACATTTGGGACGTGAAAATGAAAAAAATTGTATTTTTTATTTTCTCGGCACATGTTCTACGTAAGTGCCTGTCACCAGTGGGGTCCATATGCTCACTGCACCCCTTGTTAGATTCCTTATGGGGTGTAGTTTCCAGAATGGGGTCACTTGTCGGGGGTATCTACTGACCTGGCAGCACAGGAGCTTTGTAATTGCGACATGGCCTCCATCCTCCATTCCAGCCTCTAAATGGTGCTCTGTCCCTTTGGTGGCTTGCCCTGTGCCCATATGGCACATTATGCCCACATATGGGGTATTTTCGTAATCAGGGGAAACTACCCTACACGTTTTGTGCTAATTTTCTTTTTTAACCCCTTGTGGAAATGGAAAAAATCAAGGCTAGACCAACATTTAGTGTAATTTTTGTAAAATTTTTACTCTAAATCATTAATCTTGTCATGATTTTTTCATTTTCACAAGGGGCTAAAAGATAAAAAAAAACACTAAATGTGTAGAGCAATTTCCCCTGAGTACGGAAATACCCCACTTGTGTACATAAAGCGCCATTCGGGTGCAGGGTAAGCCTCCAAAGGGAAGGAGCGCCATTTGGTTTTTGAAGGCTGGATTTGGATGGAATGGATTTTAAGGGGCCATGTTGCATTCAAAAGGCCTCTGTGTTGCCAAGACAGTTGAACCCCCCACAAATGACCCCATTATGGAAACTACACCCCTCAAGGAATGTAACAAGGGGTGTAGTGAGCATATGGACCCCACTGGTGACGGGCACAAATGTGGAACAATGTGGCGTGAAAATGAAATATTACATTTTTTACACTATAATGTTGGTTTAGCCTTGAATTTATCATTTTCACAAGGGGTTAAAAGAGAAAAAAACACACAATATGTGTAGAGCAATTTCCCCCGAGTCCGTAAATACCCCACATGTGGACATAAAGCGCCATGTGGGCGCAGGGCAAGCCTCCAAAGGGAAGGAGCTCCATTTGGATTTTGGAGGTTGGATTTGGCTAGAATGGATGATGAACGCCATGTCGCATTTACAGAGCCCTCGTGCTGCCAAAACACTGGAAACCCCCCACAAGTGACCCCATTCTGGAAACTGCACCCCTCAAGGAATCTAACAAGGGGTGCAGTGAGGATATGGACCCCTTGATGACGGGCACATTTGTGCCATGAAAGTGAAAAAATGAAATTTTTTACTTTTACGTCACATTGTTCCACATTTGTGCCCGTCACCAGTGGGGTCCATATGCTCACTGTGCCCCTTGTTAGATTCCTTGAAGGGTGTAGTTTCCAGAATGGGGTCACTTGTGGGGGGTTTCCAGTGTCTTGGCAGCACGAGGGCTCTGTAAATGCGACATGGCCCTTGAAATCCTTTCCAGTGAAATTCAGCTTCCAAAAGCCAATTGGCGCTCCTTCCCTTTGGAGGCTCGTCCTGCGCCCCCTTGGCACTTTATCGCCACATGTGGGGTATTTCCGTACTCGGGAGAAACTGCGCTACACATTTTGTGTCTTTTTTTTCCTCTTATCCCTTTAAGAAAATGAAAAATTGAAGGCTAGAACAACGTTTTAGTGTAAAAAATACATTTTTCTTTTTTTCACGCCATATTGTTCGGAAAATCTGTGAAGCACCTGTGGGGTCCAGATGCTCACCGCACCCCTTGTTACATTCCTTGAGGGGTGTAGTTTTCTAAATGGTGTCCCTTTAGGGGTGTTTTTTAGGTTTTGGCACCCCAGAGCCTCTGCCAACCTGAAGTGGTACAGTCAGAAATGACCAAATATAACGGAGGCGTTGAAATTCACTAGGCGCTCCTTTGTATCTGAGGCTTGTGGTTGCGTCAAATAGCGCAATAGGGCCACATATGGGGTATTTCTATAAACTGCAGAAACGGGGCAATAATTATTGGGGTGCATTTCTCTGGTAATAGGTTTATAATTATGAAAAATATTGGATTACAATAAAATCTCTGCACAGAAAATAAAAATTTTCAAATTTCTTACACACTTAGCTTTTATTTCTGTGACTCCCCTAAAGGGTTAAAACACTTTCTGGATATGCTTTTGCAGAGTGTGGGGGTGCAGTTTCTGAAATGGGGTGCTTTGTGGGGCTTTCTAACATACAGGCCCCTCAAATACACTTTAAACCTGAACAGGTCCCTAAAAATATCTGATTTTGAAATTTTACTGAATATTTGGAAATTTGCTGCTAATGTTTTAAGCTTCCTATTGTCTAAAAAAAAATTAAAGATCGTTTAATAAATGCCGCCAACATAAAGTAGACATGTTGCTAATGCTATTTAATATATAATTTATGTGGTATAACCACTTTCTGTATACGCAAAAAAGTTTCAAAGTTGGAAAAATGCAGTTTTTCACATTTTTTCACATTATTTGGGTTTTTTTCATAAAGATTTGTTATGATTATCGACTCCAATTTACCAGAAATGTAAAGTACAATATGTCACGAGAAAACAATCTCAGAATCAGCCGGATAGGTAAAAGCATCCCGAAGTTATTAATGAATAAAGTGACACTGGTCATATTCATAAAATTTGTCTGTCATTAAGGCCATTTCAGGCTCTGTCCTTAAGGGGTTAATTAGCTGCTGCCCTGCGACTCATCCCTCCAGGAGGAAGAGATGTGAATGTGCTGTTGTGGTGCTGTCTCTGCTGTGTACCTGTGTGTGGTGCTGGGTCTGCCTGTACTTTCTGTCCCTGTGTATGTACAGCTCTGTGTATCTGTCACTGTGTCTGTGTGGTGGGCAGCCGATTACCTGAGTGAGGATCCCTCCCATCAACTTCCTTCTCCACTGGGCCTGCTGCTGGTGAGTTAACCCCTGCAGCCCCTTATGTTATGTGTTAAGTAACTTTATTAACCCCTGCAGTTTAATAAAGTCACTGTGCCATGTGCACCCCCTCCCCCACTTGAATACATTTGGGAGGGTGCTGCAGTGCAGGGGTCACTGTATTGGGGGTGGGGGTCACATGGCACAGTTATGGTGCGTTTACACAGAGAGATTTATCTGACCAATTTTGGAAGCCAAAGACAGGAATGGATTTGAAAAGAGGAGAAATCTCAATCTTTCTTTCATGGCCTGTTCTCTTTTTATAGTCTGTCCCTGGTTTTGGCTTCAAAAATCTGTCAGATAAATCTGTGTAAACGCACCATTAGTTTCTTATACTTTGCACTGCAGCACCCTTATGTATTCGGGGGGGGGGGGGGGGGGGAAATTATTCACAGAATAACACACATTACAAAGTTATACAACTTTGTAATGTATGTTATGTCTGTGAATGGCACCCTTCCCCGTGTCCCACCACCCCCACCCGTGTACCCGGAAGTGTGGTGCGCTATACATTACCTGTCACGTGCCGACCACTGTCTCCGATCCTCAGCAGTGACGTCTTCTTCGGGAGGCCAGCGGATCTTCCCGAGTGCTGGCCGCCCTCTGCAGCGTCATCCGAAGCTCAGCCGCGATTGGCTGAGCATAACTGTGCTCAGCCAATCGCGGCTGAGCAGCTGATGACGTGGCCGCGTCATCAGCCGCTCAGCCGCGATTGGCTGAGCATAGTTATGCTCAGCCAATCGCGGCTGAGCTTCGGATGACGCTGCAGAGGGCGCCCGGCACTCGGGAAGATCCGCCGGACTCACGAAGAAGACGTCACTGCTGACGATCGGAGACCGTGGACGACACGACATGCGGTGAGTATAATGCACCACACTTCCGGGTCTAGCGTGGGTGGGGGGAAACACGGGGAAGGGGGCCATTCACAGACATAACATACATTACAAAGTTGTATAACTTTGTAATGTGTGTTATTCTGTGAATAATTTTTTATCGCCGGACAACCCCTTTAACTGCTATATCATATATTTACTGTATATGTAATACTCCTCCCCTATACAGTGTATATATAGTCTGCTGTATCATATATGTGCTGTACACTGTATATAGAACAGTCCTCCTCTCCTCGTTAACCCCTCCAGCACCCTTATGTAATGTATTCTGTGGGGTGGGGAGTTTTAGGGATGCACATGGCACAGTGACTTTATTAACCCCTGCAGTTTAATTAAGTCACTGTGCCATGTGCACCCCCTCCCCCACTTGAATACATTAGGGTGCTGCAGTGCATGCATGTATGTTATGATGTATGTTATGATGAGGTGTATGATGATGTTCTTCAGCAGCTGAGGTGTAGTGTGATCTGCAGCAGCTGAGGTGTATGATGAGATTCTGCAGAACATCATAATACATAATGAGAAAATAATAAGTTTACTAATAGCTGAGGTATCGACAGGAGAATACGTGAGAATAGTTCCTGCACAATTGATTCTAGTATCGGGGGGGGGGGGTGGGGGTGGCGGTAGGTCTTTTTTGGTTTAAAAAAAAAAAAAAATGATACATAATAGAAGTTTTTTGCTTTAATTCTAGGCTTCCATGCCTTTTCAAGCCCTGCCCTCTACATCTCAGGCTCCTACGCTGGTCCCACCAATAGCCCCAATGCCAGCTCCAGTTCTGCCTCTGCCAAATCCAACAGTCCCAACGATTTTTAAGCTAGAAGAGCCTGGTCCTAGCAGATCTGTATCTCAGCCTCCATCCTCCTTTGGAGAAGAGGAGGACCAGTCCCTTGGCACTGAGGCAGAGGATCTACGCACATCGGGCGTGGAGGACTCAGAAGAGGTGGTAACTGTTCCATCACCTATTGTCGATTTTTGTTGACACTTTAATCAAGGCAGTAAGAGAGACTATGGGCAGAGACTCCTGAAACCCAGACCATACAAGATCGAATGTTTGGAGGTCTGGCTCCTAAGAAACGCCTAGTCTTCCCTATCCACCAGAATATCAAGACCTTAATTAAAGATAAGTGGTCTAACCCGGATAGGAATTTTTTTGTGCCAGCTGCTGTGAGTTGTCTTAAGAATTTTTTCAGGTACATATATATGTTGGCTTTCTCAGGGTTATATGCATTCCCTTATTCTTTACAGTTCAAGAGAAAATACCCATTTGACCAGGAAGAATCTAGCTCTTGGGGCAGCGCTCCCAAGATCGATCCTCCGGTAGCCAAGATTTTCAAGCATAATGCTCTACCGTTTGAGGACTGTGCCTCTCTGAAAGACCCTATGGACAAACGGGTGGAGATTTACCTAAAGAAAGATTGGGAGGCGTCTACTGCTATGTTTAAGCCCTTGGTAGCCGCCACTTCAGTCTCAAGAGCCTTGGAAGTATGGTTGTCTGAACTTAAAGAAATGATTAGCAGGGAAACTCCTAGTGATGAGCTCCTTAAACCCTTTGAGACCTTAGAAAAAGCCATGTCCTTTGTCTCTGAAGCTTCTGCGGACGCCCTTAACTATCTGCTCGTTCAGCCGCTCTATCTAACTCTGCGCGCAGGTCTATGTGGCTTAGAGTGGAAAGGCGATGTCACCTCCAAGTCTAAATTATGTGGTGTCCCTTGCGAAGGCAACCTGCTTTTTGGTCCAGCCTTGGACAATATTCTAGAAAAAGCTTCAGACAGAAAGAAGGGTTTCCCTCTGATCCCTCAGCAACCTAGTCGCCCCTTCAGGGGAAAAGGTAGGAATACTCAGAGGGGCTCTAATACTAATAAGAGAGAGTGGAGACCTGCTAAAAAATCTAAGGGGTTTCTCTTTAAGAGTACAGATACCACAAAAAAGCCTTCACAATGACGCCAGGTCCCTGTGGGAGGTCGCCTTTCATATTTTCAGTCAGTGGTGTGGTATTTCCAATGGCATGTTAGTTTTGGATATAATAAAACATGGTTTGAAGATTTCCTTTGCGTCCTCCCCATGGGAAAGATTTGTGGTCACTGATTTATCATCAGAATCAAAGTAGGTAGCCCTTTCACTAGAAGTACAATCTTTACTAGATAAAAAAGTTCTGATGCCTGTTCCAGAGGCAGAGTGTGGCAGAGGTTTTTATTCCACTCTGTTTCTGGTAAAGAAACCCAATGGTTCTTACAGAACCTTTATCAATCTTAAACCTTTCAACAAGGTATTAACTTATGAGAGGTTTAAGATGGAATCAGTTGCCTCAGCCATCTTAAATCTCTCCGAGGATTGTTACATGGCTACCCTAGACCTAAGGGATGCGTATTATCATATTCCCATTCACCCAGACCACCAAAGGTTTTTGAGGGTGGCTATAAAGCTCAAGGACTCAGTTTGTCATCTCCAATACCAGGCCCTTCCCTTTGGTATCTCACAAGCACCTAGAGCAGGGCCGTTTCTAGGGGCGGGCGGGCCGGGCGACCGTACGGGGCGCCGACAGCTTGGGGGCGCTGGTGGCACCCCCAGGACGTCACTTATCGGCACGCACCGTCGGCCGTCAGTCCGCCCGCCCCATCACCTGGCCTGACCTCCCCTCCCTATCAGCTGCCCCGAATGCCCGACCGCCCGCCGGACCGAAGCTCCGCCCCTCTCGGACCAAGCTCGGCTCGGCCGAGCCGGGCGCTCATCACCTGGCCGGCGACTGCTGCTCCCTCACACATCTTCTTCCTCAAGTAGGCGCAGTGACGTCATATTACTGCGCCTGGAGGAAGAGGATGTGTGCGGGGGCGGCAGCGGCCTGCCTGCTCCTCGCAGGCTGGAGGAGGAGAGGAGACAGGGACCCGATCTATGTATTAAGGTGAGTATAAGGTTGGTTTTTTTTTTGTGTGTGTGTGTGTTTGGTAATTGGGGTGGCGGGGGCGGGGGGGGGGGTTAGAGCACAGGGGGAGATTACTATTACTATGGGGCAGACCACGGGGGGGGGGGGTATTAATATGAGGACAGCATGGGGGGGATTTTTACTATGGGGAGCAGGGAGGGGATTATTACTGGGGGGGGGCAGACACAGGGGGGATTATTACCGGGGGGGGGGGGGCAGGCACAGGGGGGATTATTACTGTGTGTAGAGCGCACAGCGGGGATTATTACTGGGGGGAGAGCACAGGGGGGATTATTACTGGGGGGAGAGCACAAGGTAGATTATAACTGTGGGGGCGAGCATCGGGGGGATTATTACTGTGGGAACAGAGCACAGGGGGGATTATTACTGTGGGGACAGAGCACAGGGGGGATTATTACTTTGGGGACAGAGCACAGGGGGTATTATTACTGTGGGGACAGAGCACAGGGGGGATTATTACTGAGGGGACAGAGCACAGGGGGGATTATTACTGTGGGGACAGAGCACAGGGGGGATTATTACTGTGGGGACAGAGCACAGGGGGGATTATTACTGTGGGGACAGAGCACAGGGGGGATTATTACTGTGGGGACAGAGCACAGGGGGGATTATTACTGTGGGGACAGAGCACAGGGGGGATTATTACTGTGGGGACAGAGCACAGGGGGGATTATTACTGTGGGGACAGAGCACAGGGGGGATTATTACTGTGGGGACAGAGCACAGGGGGGATTATTACTGTGGGGACAGAGCACAGTGGGGATTATTACTGTGGGGACAGAGCACAGTGGGGATTATTACTGTGGGGACAGAGCACAGTGGGGATTATTACTGTGGGGACAGAGCACAGGGGGGATTATTACTGTGGGGACAGAGCACAGGGGGGATTATTACTGTGGGGACAGAGCACAGGGGGGATTATTACTGAGGGGACAGAGCACAGGGGGGATTATTATTGTGGAGACAGCACAGGGGGGATTATTACTATATGGAGGCAAAGCAGGTAGCGGGGATGCTACATACAGGGGGCAACCCACATAGCTACTGACTTTACTGCACATGACACAAAAAAGTAAAGTTGTTAAAGTGCGGAGCCTAAAATGTTTGTCTGGCAGGTTCAGAAGAGACGAATTGTAGCTGCAAGAAATCATCATGGTGGTCTGGGCTGGATGGAGAGGGAAAGGAAAGTGACACCTCAGAAGAAGACGTCACCTGTGAGTCACTGACTTTTTTTTTTTGCCCCAAATTGAAAAGGATTGAATAACACTGCTCTATGCCATAATACACACACTGTTTCTTCCTAGTAACAAACCCCCCCAACATCACTTTGGGGGGGGGCGCTTTTAGCAAGATTCGCCCTGTAGTTCAAATTACCTAGAAACGGCCCTGACCTAGAGTGTTTACTAAAGTGATGGCAGAGGTAATGGCACACGTAAGAGAACAAGATATAATCATTATTCCATAACTAGATGATTTTTTTGCTTGAGTGACTATTACTTCCCTTCAGGCCCAGATCAGAGTAGTAGAGGACATCATGTCTAACTTAGGCTGGGAGATTAATGATGAGAAATCAAACTAAATTCCCTCTCAGTGTTGCCAATTCTTGGATCTGTTTGGACTCCAGGTCTAAAAGGTCCTTTTTACCCAAATACAAAATTTCCAGTATTTGTATTAGAACACAGGAACTTTTGGGTAATCCTCTGACTACTCTCAGGAAAGCTATGTCACTTTTAGGGCTATTTACTTCTTGCATTCCTGCAGTTCCCTGGGCACAATATCACTCTAGGGTGCTTCAGTCTCAGATTATTGGTGAATGGGATGGTGTCTCTGAGTCTCTTGATTCTCCGTTCATTCTATCTCCACAGACACTCGGGTCTCTTTCTTGGTGGAAAGAAAGGAATCATCTCTCCAAGTGTCTCCCTTGGAATCTAGAGGACGTTGTAACCGTCACCACGGATGCCAGTCCTCGGGGATGGGGAGCCCATTCAGATTCTCAGGTCTTCCAGGGACAGTGGACTCAAGAGGAAGCCAGAGATCCTCAGAACGTGAGAGAGTTGAGAGCAATATTCTTCTCCTTATTCCAGGCTCTTCTATTAATAGAAAACAAAAATGTAAGAATCTTAACAGACAAAAGGTCAGCAGTGGCTTACGTCAACCACCAGGGAGGCACAAGGTCAATACAGCTCATGAGAGTGGCCCATTTTCTTTTCAGGTTAGTGGAACCACATTCTGTCCCTTTCGGCTCTACATTTAAAGGGAGTAGACAATGTGAAAGCAGATTTCCTCAGCAGACACTCCCTAAACCAAGGGGAGTGGGAACTTTCTCAGAAGTTTTTCTCCAAATCTGCAGTCTGTGGGGAACTCCGGAGATGGACCTCTTTGCCTCTTGAGCAAACCGGAAGGTGCTCAGGTTCTTCTCCCTCTGCCCGGCTGACAAGGCCATGGCCCTCGACGCGTTAGCTCAACCTTGGAACACTGGCCTACTGTATGCGTTCCCGCCCATAAGACTTATTCCGAGAGTGGTCAGGAAGATCAGACAGGACAGGGCCCATGTAATATTAATAGCTCCCTTATGGCCAAGAAGGGTCTGGTTTTCTTGGCTCAGGAAGATGTCCCTGACGGACCCATGGGTACTACCAGACAGAGCAGATCTCCTCAGCCAGGGCCCAGTCTTCCATCCACAAGTTCAGAATCTGCACATGACTGCATGGCACTTGAAAGGCAGTTGCTTATAGACAGAGGTCTTTTATCTGAAGTCATCACCACTTTGCTTGCCAGCAGAAAGAGAGTTACCTCTGCTATATACTTATGTACTTGGAAAGCTTTTTGCAGATACGTGAATAAACCAGTTAATGTGCCGGCTGCCCCAGACATTCCTTTAATTCTACAATTTCTCAGGAGGGTCTAAACAAAAACCTTAGACCCAGCACCATTAAAGTACAGATCTCTGCCCTCAGTGCCCTCTGACTACAAGCTAGCAGAACACAAATGGATTAAGAGATTTGTTAAAGCAGCCAGCAGGTTATGTCCCACGGTGAAGTCTAAACACTGGCGGAACTACCGCCGTAGCGGCTGCTAGGGGCCCCGCCGCATCAGGGGGCCCGTGACGCGGGCCCCTGGAGCTTACATATCCTGCAGCACCCGGCGGCTGAGCATGCCTCCCGGGTGCTGTAGCCGGGGGCCGGTCCCGTGCTCCTCCCGGCCCGGAGACTCCTTTCCCCAACCATAGGGAAAAGGAGTCACTGGGCCAGGAGGAGCACGGGACCGGTCCACAGTGCTCCTGTCACCCTCTGTCTGATGCGCGGCTGCCGTCTGATGCCGCGTCCTAGCCCCGACAGCGCGCGTATCATAGAGTTCTGTGTGGGCTTGTGCTGCGGCCGCGACTTCCGGCACAGAGACGTGTGCCGCAAGTCGCGGCCACAGGCCCACACAGAACTCTGATACGCGCGCTGCCGGGGCTAGGACTCTGCATCAGACGGGGTGACAGGAAAAAGGCTCGACGGGGGAGCGTGTTAGGTGAGTTTTTTTCTTTTTTTTTTAAACTTACCTGGGGGGGGGAGAAGGGGGAAGGGGGCATCTATAAGGAAGGGGGGGGGGGAAGGGGGCATCTATAAGGAAGGGGGGGGGGAAGGGGGCATCTATAAGGAAGGGGGGGGGGAAGGGGGCATCTATAAGGAAGGGGGGGGGGAAGGGGGCATCTATAAGGAAGGGGGGGGGAAGGGGGCATCTATAAGGAAGGGGGGGGAGGGGGCATCTATAAGGAAGGGGGGGGGGAAGGGGGCATCTATAAGGAAGGGGGGGGGAGAAGAGAAGGGGGCATCTATAAGGGAGAGAAGGGGGCATCTATAAGGAAGGGGGGGGGAGAGAAGGGGGCATCTATAAGGAAGGGGGGGGGACAGAAGGGGGCATCTATAAGGAAGGGGGGGGAAGAGAAGGGGGCATCTATAAGGAAGGGGGGGAGAGAAGGGGGCATCTATAAGGAAGGGGGGGGGAGAGAAGGGGGGGGGGAGAGAAGGGGGCATCTATAAGGAAGGGGGGGGGAAGAGAAGGGGGCATCTATAAGGAAGGGGGGGGGAAGAGAAGGCGGCATCTATAAGGAAGGAGGGGGGAAGAGAAGGGGGCATCTATAAGGAAGGAGGGGGGAAGAGAAGGGGGCATCTATAAGGAAGGGGGGGGGAGAAGGGGGCATCTATAAGGAAGGGGGGGGGAGAAGGGGGCATCTATAAGGAAGGGGGGGGGGGAGAAGGGGGCATCTATAAGGGGGGGGGGAGAAGGGGGCATCTATAAGGAAGGGGGGGAGAAGAGAAGGGGGCATCTATAAGGAAGGGGGGGGGAAGGGGGCATCTATAAGGAAGGGGGGGGGGGAAGGGGGCATCTATAAGGAAGGGGGGGGGGAAGGGGGCATCTATAAGGAAGGGGGGGGGAAGGGGGCATCTATAAGGAAGGGGGGGGGAAGGGGGCATCTATAAGGAAGGGGGGGGGAAGGGGGCATCTATAAGGAAGGGGGGGGAGGGGGCATCTATAAGGAAGGGGGGGGGGAAGGGGGCATCTATAAGGAAGGGGGGGGGAGAAGAGAAGGGGGCATCTATAAGGAAGGGGGGGGGAGAGAAGGGGGCATCTATAAGGAAGGGGGGGGAGAGAAGGGGGCATCTATAAGGAAGGGGGGGGACAGAAGGGGGCATCTATAAGGAAGGGGGGGGAAGAGAAGGGGGCATCTATAAGGAAGGGGGGGAGAGAAGGGGGCATCTATAAGGAAGGGGGGGGGAGAGAAGGGGGGGGGGAGAGAAGGGGGGGGGGAGAGAAGGGGGCATCTATAAGGAAGGGGGGGGGGAAGAGAAGGGGGCATCTATAAGGAAGGAGGGGGGAAGAGAAGGGGGCATCTATAAGGAAGGGGGGGGAGAAGGGGGCATCTATAAGGAAGGGGGGGGGAGAAGGGGGCATCTATAAGGAAGGGGGGGGGGAGAAGGGGGCATCTATAAGGGGGGGGGGAGAAGGGGGCATCTATAAGGAAGGGGGGGAGAAGAGAAGGGGGCATCTATAAGGAAGGGAGGGGAAGAGAAGGGGGCATCTATAAGGAAGGGGGGGAAGAGAAGGGGGCATCTATAAGGAATGGGGGGAGAAGAGAAGGGGGCATCTATAAGGAAGGGGGGGAGAGAGAAGGGGGCATCTATAAGGAATGGGGGGAGAAGAGAAGGGGGCATCTAGAAGAGAAGGGGCATCTATAAGGAAGGGGGGGAGAGGGGGGCATCTATAAGGAAGGGGGGGAGAGGGGGGCATCTATAAGGGAGGGGGAAGAGAGGGACCATCTATAAGGAAGGGGGGGGAGGGGGGCATCTATAAGGGGGGGGAGAGGGCCATCTATAAGGGGGGGGGGACACCATAGGGGGAGAGCAGGCCATCTATAAGGGGAGAACATAGGGGGAGAGGGGGACAACATAGGGGGAGAGGGGAACATCTATAAGGGGACAATAAAGGGGGAAAGGGGGCCATCTATAAGGGGATAATATAGGGGAAGAGGGGGGCAACATAGGGGACCATCTATAATGGGACAACATGGGGGGCATCTATAAGGGGGACAGCAGGGGGGGCAACATAAGGAAGCTATCTATAAGGAGGGGCGACAGAGAGGAGGGCCATATACTAAAATGGGATCACATAGTCAGCCTACCCACTAAATGTGGGTGTAAAGGGGCCAATACAGATGTGCAGTTGGTAAAGATGAGGATGGTGACAGAGTGTGGAGCCTAATATGTCTGTCTGGCAGATTCTGTGGAATCGTGGCCCGGAGAAGTTCTCATAACGGCCCAGGGCAGATGGAGAAGAAAGTGAAAAGGGAAGAACTCCGATCAGAGAAGACGTCTCCTGTAAGTCACCTGATGTAACTGTACTGTAATTTATATGGTGTACAGAACCTATGTAGAGTGTGTTGATGGCATAGTGGTCGATCTAGAGGGGGTGGCCTTACAACTCACCACAACAATCACAAAACACAAAAAAAGTGTGTATTTTGTATTTTTTGTGTGTATGTCTTGTGAGCTTCGCTCCTAGGTCCTTGCTAAATAACTGACGAGAGGAGGGAAGTTTACTACTTTTAAAGATCCAGGGATTTCCTGTATCCTGTTTCCTGTCCAACGGGAGTAGGTGGTGGACCTCTCCAGGGGTGCAATCATGGGCTCAAAGAAAAGAAATTACCATGTTAGTAATTTGGTTTTTAATCATAACAATCAGCGTTTAGACGGTACGATATATCGTACGGAAATTCGTTTTGCAATCGCTTAAGCCTATCTCACACATTGGTTAAATCAGCGAACGACTGTTTACACGGAATGATCTGCAAATTTTTTGCGAATGACTTTTAGAACATGTTGTAAGATCAAAATGTACAATTTCTCCTTCGTCGTTTGATCGTTCGCAGCGTTTACACGTATGATTATTGTTCGAATTCCATAGTTATTGATATTTTCCTGCTTGCAAGATAGTGAAGCCGTGTAAAGGCTCTTTGAACAATCATCGATCAGTGATTGGTGTTTGTATTGTGCTGCAGTTGGCCCATCTAAGGGTACTATTGCACGGGCCGATGGAGGCCCGATAATAACTGTAAATGAGCGCCGATCTGCTATAGCGCTTTTATCCTTTGGTCTATGGGGCTGTGTCAGGTGTCATTTCTTGCGCCATGATGTGTTCTTTCTATCGGTACCTTGATTGTACAAATACGACTTTTTGATCGCTTTTTATTACATTTTTTTCTGGATTTGATGCGACCAAAAATGCGCAATTTTGCACTTTGGAATTTTTTTGCGCTGACGCCATTTACCGTGCGAGATCAGGAATGTGATTAATTAATAGTTCGGGCGATTACGTGCGCAGCGATACCAAACATGTTTGTTTATGTTTATTTATTAATTTATATTAATAAAATGGGAAAAGGGGGGTGATTTGGACTTTTATTAGGGGAGGGGATTTTTTATTAATAAAAACACAATTTTTACTTTTTTTTTTACATAAACTAGAAGCCCCCCTGGGGGACTTGTATATAGACAGCACTGATCTCTCATAGAGATCAATGCTATGTATATACACACCAAAGATCATTGGTAATCGGTGATAGATTGCTATGGCCTGCTGCAGGCCGTGCCAGGTACGTCATGGGACGCTAAGGGGTTAAACTCTATACATTACCTATCCATGCTGCAGGGCGCCTCTTGTGGTCTGCTTCTCCCCGGGTCTGCAGCTTCAGAGCGGCCTGTCTGAGCTGACAGGCTGCTCAGTCAATCACTGGCCGCGGCGGTCCTGCGCTATTACACCTAGCGATGCACAGTAGGCGCCCGACAACTATAGGTGCAAACCTATACCAGCGATCAGCCGAGGATTGTGGTAATCGGCTGATCATTGTGTTTATTACAGAGTGATAATCGTCCAGATAGGGCCGATATCTCTTATTATTGTCCCGCGTAATAGGGCCGTAAGGCCCTCAAAGAATATGTGCCTGGGATCTGGCCAAAGAATGTCCAGTGATCTGACAGGAGATTGTGTGGACTTTTGACCAGAATTCCATAGGAACAGGGAAGGACCATTATATGTGTAAGGGTGCCCTCATACACACTTTTTGTCCTCATTTTTTTCACGCAAAAGGAAATTGGACAAATGCAGATTGTAGCTTCATATATTCTGAATACTTTAGCAAGAGGGGGATTGTTTGCAGAGGGTATAGAAGATGGACAAAGCTCACCATCTTCAGAAGGTGGGCCCGGCCCGCTAAAGACAGCGGTAGATCCACCCATCGGGACAATTCAGAGATTATCTTGGATATGAGAGGTTGATAGTTTAGGGCATATAGCTGAGACGGGAATTTGCCTAACTGGATGCCCAAGTATTTTATGGCCTTCTCTATCTGCACCCGGGAAACAAAGTCATTCGGGACACCTTTCAAGAAGAGCAGTTGGCTCTTAGATTCATTGATCTTATACCCTGTAAATTTTCCTATCTCTGTCAGTCTAGAAAGAATCCCGTCTAAATGATCCTGCGGAGACTCCAAATATAGTAATAGGTCATCAGCAAAGCAGGAGACCTTGACCTCAATGTCGCCCACTCTGATGCCTCGGAATGTGTCCGATTTGATCAGATGTGTGGCCAATGGCTCAAATGCCAGATCAAAAAGTAAGGGCGAGAGGGCATCCTTGTCTGGTGCCTTTAGAAAGAGAAGGAGCCAGACAAGTGTCCCAACAAGTGGACTCTCGCTTGAGGTGTGTTATACATTGCCAAAAGGTAAGTTAGAAAAGAGCCCTGGATACCCATTTTTTTCAGGACAAGATGTAGCCAACTCCAGTTCACATTGTCGAAGGCTTTCTCTGCGTCCAGTGTTAGCAGTGCCGGAAATCCTGGGGTGTTTCCTCTAGCCTCTATCCAGTCCTGGACCACTAACACTGAACGCAGATTGGTGATGGCAGATCGGCCTTGGACAAATCCTACCTGGTGTGAGCCTTTTAATTTTGGGAGCAGAACAGCAAGCCTATTGGCCAACAATTTGGATAGGATTTTGACATCCACATTAGTTAGTGATATGGGCCGATATGCGTCTGTGTGTGTGTCATCTTTCCCTGCTTTTGGTAAAACCTTGATATAAGCCATGTTGCCCGATGGAAGAAATCCGCTGCCTTTCATAATATGCTCAAACACCGCCAGGAGGGCCGTAGCGGTTTCCTCAGGCAGTGTTTTATAGAACTCGGCTGACAGCCCATCTGGGCCCGGTGCTTTCTTGTTTGCCAAGGATTTAATAGTTGCCAATATCTCCTCCCTTGTAGCTGCTGCATTCAGAAACTCTAAATCTTCCCCCGATAGAGTGGGCAAGGAAAGGGAGTCCAACAACCTTTGTCCTCCCCCCATGTCCACTGGTTCTTGGGTGTACAAATTCTTATAATATTCTTCAAATGCCTCCGCTTTATCTTTGGGATGTCTTTCTAGAATATTAGCTTTATTCAGCACCCCCCCTAACATAGGGTGGAACGTACCTCCCTCTGGCCATCTTTGCTAACACCGATCCCGCTTTATTGCCAAAGCGATAGAAGTCATTTTTTTTTTAAAAAATCTCCCTTAAACTGTTGTAACTCTATCTGCCCATAAGTCATACCGGCTTTTAGCCTCCAGCCATTTAGATTTAGCCGTCGTCACCTGGTCTGTTAGAAATGAGGTGTAAGTTTGGCGAAGCACGTCACTAGCTTCCTTGAATTTAAGTGATTTGGCTTTCATCGATGGGACATATCCAATTATTCTACCCATAATGACAGCTTTTGCTGTCTCCCAGCATAAGAAGGGTTCATCTATATGCTGACTATTTGTGGTCTGGTAATCCATTCACCATCCCTTCAGTAAGGGTGGTATTACACGGGTCGAGCAGGGCCCGATAATACCTGTAAACGAGCAGCGATCTGCTAGATTGTTGCTCGTTTACTGGACCTATTACACGGCCCGATAATCGTTTGACAAGAGCTGCAAGGACATCGTTACCGATGTCCTTGCAGCCCTTGCTAAACTGGCATACATTACCCATCCACGTTCCAGGGCTGCTCCTGCGTCCGCTTCTCCCGGGGGTCCCGCGCGCTCTCTAGCGTCACAGCAGCCTGTCAGCTGGTAGGCCGCTCAGCCAATCACAGGCCGGGACCGCCGCGGCCTGTTATTGGCTGAGCGGCCTATCAGCTGACAGGCCTCTGTGACGCTAGAGCGCGCGCGGGACGCAGGGAGAAGCGGACGGCAGGAGCAGCCCTGGAACGTGGATGGGTAATGTATATCGTTAGTTGCCGGCCACGCACCGCTATTACACGCAGCGGTGTGCGGTCGGCGCCTGAGGAAAATAGGTTCTAACCTATATCAACGATCAGCCGATGATCGTTGTCATCGGCTGATCGTTGCATTTATTACGCGGAGCGATAATCGGCCGAATCGGGCCAATTCGGCCGATTATCGTTCCGTGTAATACCACCCTAATACTGTAAATGTCTCGTCTGTCGCAAGATAAGCGGGAAGCGCCAAATTATATCGGAGCCTTTTGGGAAAGTATCCATCATATTTAGTGCCAGAGGGGCATGATCCGATATGACTAGATCTAGAATACAAATCGATGTGATTTTTTTTTGCAATAAGGAAGGGGATGCAAGCATATAGTCTATCCTGGACCACGTGTCATGAACCGGTGAAAAGAAGGTGTATTCTCTCTCAGCAGGGTTCCTGACACGCCATACATCTGATAGACTTGTGGCCGTCAGGAAGTCTGGTAGGACAGAATCGTGAGTGGTGCGATGGCCTACCCTATGTAATCATCCTGTGCGGTCCTCATTGGGATCCATAACAGTGTTCAGGTCTCCTACAAGGATATCAGGTTCAGGATCAGATAAGATGTCTTTCTACTGTACGAAAAAATTAAGTATTAGAGTTATTCGGTCCATACAGGCAGTAGAGGCTAAGTCTCCCCATTTGACCCTCTAGTACCACTCTCAGGTATCTACCCTCCTGAACAGGTGTATGGGAAAGAATTTTACAATTTAGTCTTTTTGTAGGAGGAGTAGCACTCCTGCCTTGCCCCCCCTAGCTGGAGATCCAATTGCTTGTGCTACCCATAACTTGTTCATTCTGAAGAAGTCTCACTCCTCTAAGTGTGTTTCCTGCAGTACTGCACAGTCTGCATCTATTCGTTTCAAGTGACGCAGCACTTTTATGCGCTTGTTGGGGGAGCGAAGTCCCTTAACGTTCCATGTGACTATTTTCATGTTTGGAAGGATACAGTATTAGTAGCCAAGAATCAATTCGGAATGCATCTAGATATATAAGGAAGGCAAGGCGTAAGTGACTAGACTCCCTGGACGAGAGAGGAAAAAGGAAACCCCCCTCCTTCCGCCCCCCACCAAAACCAGAACAAACAAACATAACCGTAACCACATTAGTCCAGCAATGTAATCTTCTGTGTGGACTTCTCTTTTTTTCATGTTCCACTTTAAGGAGCCATTGCATCTCCTTAAAGGGGAGAGGACCTAACAAACAAACTCTCTCTCCTCCTTGTGACTCCCTCCGGAGCTCTCCACCCGGGGTGCACTGTGAGTCTTGAGGTTAGAGAACTAGCGTCTGCCTGTGTATCCTGGAGTGTCTCAGCTAACAGTCAAGTAAAATTGCAAAGCGTCCAGAACCTCAACTTGAACCGGTATACATTCTGTAGCACAACGGTCAAAAAGAAAAAAAACAATATAACCCATATCCTTTGTGGTGGACCACCAAAAACCTGCAGTCGGCTAGAAGATTATGCTCGATCAGTCTACTGCTACAGGTGAATAAGGGGCCTTGTCTATGTGCTTTCTTTCTCGAGTCCTCTTGGTCCTCCATCGGTTCTTCATATAATTGTAAAAAGGCTTGCGCTTCTTCTGGTGTGTGGAATGTCTGTTTTGCCGTCTCCCAGGTGCGCAGGGTGGCGGGAAATTGTAGGAAAAAACACATTTGGCGTTGCACCAGTGTTGTACATATCGGAGCGAATGCTCTACGCTTCTTTGCCACCTCTGCCGAATAATCACCAAATAGAAGTAATTTGTGGCCTTGCACCACCAGAGGCGCTGACATTCTCTTGAACGTTTGGAGAATTAGCGCTTTTTCTGCGTAGTTTAAATAACGCACTATGACTCGTCGTGCCTTCTGAGGGCCAGTCGCAGGTGAGGGAGTAGGTTGTTTGAGAGGACCCACTCTATGTGCGCGTTCTACTGATAGGCCCAGGGCTTGTGGGATATCCACAGCGCATAACTATGCTAACTGATGTGCAGGTACAGATTCCGGCAAGCCAACAATTCTGAGGTTGTTCCTGCGTGATCTATTTTCTAGACCATCCATTTTGGTGATAAGTGCAGTATTGGATTTTATCAGGGTTTTTACCTGTGCCTGTGTCCCCAGCAATTCATCCTCCAACACATTAACCCTTTGTTCTAGGTCTCCAATTTGATTAGAGTGTTTATTCAGTTCGCCTTGCATGTGTTTAAGCGCCTCTGCCACTGTGGCTTGCAGCGCAGCAGTGATATCAGGAGATAAGATCTTCGCCACCTCCACAGCGATCGATTTGCAGGAAAGTCCTGCTTGATGTGAAATCATCTCCTCTCCATTTCCATCAATACTCCCTGCGACGGGCGGTACTGTTATGGTCTTGTGGCTGTGGCGCAGCACGCTGGGCACCAGTCACCATCTTGGTTGGCTGCTGCTTGTCCTTCTCGCATCTCGGCAGGGGAGTTTGGCTCTGCTGATCCCCGCCGCGGCTAATAAACTTATCCATACGGTTCTCAGGCGTAGCAGGACCCGGTGTGGGCGCTCACACGAGCTTTCAGTGGGTAAATTAGGCGGGGATCACCGGGGTTTCAGAGAGTCCGGAGTGGAGCTCGCTTACTCACGTCCTCCCATACACGCACCGGACCTGGAAGTCCTAGCGTTTCTTACTTTGTGTGAATGATCTTTTTATTGTTTAGGAGGTTTAGTGTGCTGAACTTTTTTCCTTTACCACCACATGACCTAGCTGTCACAAAAGGTGCAGCAATGGCGTTTTTGAGACAGCCAGAACAATCCCACAGTGTGCTAGTCCCCTCTAATCTGTGAACAGATTAAATTGCCCATGGGTTTGTGACAAAATTGGGGGGAAAAAAATCTTTTCTCTTATTTTCACCACATTGTTGCATAGCTCCATGATCCTGATTGAATGTTTTATTCGATTCTTCAGTATTCCTCAGGAGGGTTTACATCATCACAACTGGAAATTCAATTCAAATTCAATATGTTGTCATTGTGGTTTGAAACCTATAACTTCAATGAATCAGATGACACCCGGCCAGACTGTCATGTATATGACGTGAATATAGCTGTGAATATTTAAAGCGATTCTGTACCCACAATCTGTCCTCCCAAACCACTTGTACCTTCAGATAGCTGCTTTCAATCAAAGATCTGTCCTGGGGTCCGTTCGGCAGGTGATGCATTTATTGTCCTGAAAAACAACTTTTAAACTTGCAGCCCTGTGTCTGTGCTCTAGCCTTGCGATGCCTCTCTGTCCCTCCTCCCCGCCCTCTTCATCATTAGGAACACCCCAAGGCAGGATTTCTCCTATTCATCACTTGTCTGAACAATGCACAGGTGCTGGTTCTTTAAAGCACATGTGCAGTGTTCAGACAAGTGGTGATTAGGAGAAATCCGTCCCGAGGTCATTCCTAATGATGAAGAGGGCAGAAGGACGGAAAGGTGTCACAAGCCTAGAGCACATCCACTCTAAGCCACGCCAATTTAACACAGGGCTGCAATTTTAAAAGTTGTTTTTCAGGACAATAACTGCATGACCTGCTGAACGGACCTCAGGACAGATCTTGTAATAAAAGCAGCTATCTAACGGTACAAGTGGTTTGGGAGGGCAGATTGTGGGTACAGAGTCGCTTTAAGATGAGGATTTTTAAAGCAGTATATTTTCTCCTTTAGATCAGCTAGACGCATATTAAAAAAGTTAGGTTCACAGGGTTCCCCATAGCAGTGCCTACTTTTTCATGGTATCACTTGTTAGGTCGAAAAGAGGAAATACAAGGCATTACTGATGAAAGTACAGGATTTGTCCCCTCTAATGAGCTGTAAAGGAGATCTCTCAGGGTCTCAACATCCATCACAGCCAGTTGTATTTCGTCTACCAACCATATCTTGTAAAAAAAAGTTATTTAAAATCCTGATCTTAATACACACCCAAAGTAGCCAGACAGGGCCTCAGTAACTGATCCCATCCTTGTCTCAACAAGATGGCCTGGTGGATGTACCAGCGATCTATCATTATGGTTTTTAAAGGAATTCTATCACCGGAGTCTTGGCAGACGTCCTTGGAACAACCAAAATAATCTCTGGTAAGTGGTTTTAGATTACTCACTCAATGGCTCTATAGGCTTTGGCTTCCTTGATATACTCAATACATCTTAAAGGGTAACTAATGTTTAGCGGGCAGCAAGATACACAAAAAAACTTCTGCTGCTCCCGATGCAGGCACGTGCCACTAAACATTGTAGATGCCCTTAAATTATGCTTCTTGTCTGCCACCCTCCTGGACACAATGCTTTCTAATGTCCCCCTCTGGAATTCTTACTCTCCCTACTGCCTTAACCATAACCTGTGTCTGATATTTTAGTGGCAGCTATGTTCTTGTTCTGCTGACTTTTACTGACATCCCACACCCTGCTCAGCTCTGGAAGGGGGATGTCGGCGGAAGCTGGCGGAATGGGAACACAGATCGGACTGCAATATCGCGCAGCAGTGAGATTTGAGGGGGTACGTATGTCTCATTCGCTGTTTCATGCCACAGGGTCAGTAGGGAGAGTTTAAAGGGGTTATCCAGCGCTACAAAAACATGGCCACTTTCCCCCTACTGTTGTCTCCAGTTTGGGTGTGGTTTGCAATTAAGCTCCATTTACTTCAATGGAAAGGAGTTTCAAAACCCCACCCAAACTGGAGACAACAGTAGGGGGAAAGTGGCCATGTTTTTGTAGCGCTGGATAACCCCTTTAAGAGGCAGGTCTTTCCTTGGTAGGTTGATACCAGAGTCCATTGTAGCAGGTTAAGCCAGCCTACATTCATAGAAGGTTATGGAGGTATAAAGAAACTTGAACTCAAAGTCAAAGGGGAGCTATAAATCATGAGACCCCTCTATATGTCCTATACGTATATGTATGTATTCATGTCATGGAATACTGTTGACAATAGCAATGATGGTTGACATACTGCAGAAAAAGTAAAAGAATTCTGTTTTTTTTAACCTTTCTTGTGTTTCTCCTCTCCAGAATAAAACGAGGTAGACTCACTGTTACTATTGACAGCCAAGTTGTTGAAGGACCAAAAAGAATAAAGAAACAAAAAGGACACTCCGCCACCTAAACTGCAGAAATCTCAAATGCAGTCCTGCATGCTGGACTGGGCAAGTCTGCCGCACCATGTTGTCTTGCATATCTTTCAGTACCTTCCACTTGTTGACAGGGCTCGGGCATTATCTGTCTGTCGCCGTTGGAATGAAGTTTTCCATATTCCTGAGTTATGGAGCAAGTTTGAGTTTGAACTAAACCAGCCGGCTACATCGTACCTGAAGTCTACACATCCCGATCTCATCCAGCAAATCATTAAGAAACATGCTGATCATCTTCAGTATGTTAGTTTTAAGGTATTGTTCATAATAAGCCATAAAAGAATAATAAAACCCTAAATGTAATGCCTAAATACATAAATACAAGGCCTAAGGCCTTGACTCCGTCCAATGTGTAGTGGCAGGACTGGGTTACGGCAGCACAGTCCACATTCACAGGAGCGGAGCAGGTTTATTCCTCAAACAATTCTGGATTCAGGGGTTCAGTGGGCGGTCCTACTCCTGAGTTGGACCACCCACTGGACTCCTAAAACCAAAATGAAAAGGGTTTCTTGGATAAACTACAAGTACTATCATGCATAGACATAGTTTTTCTTATCAGGAATTCCTGCCAGGATTTCCTGACCCATAGGATTGCATTGAACACTGACGTGGATTTTTCCTGAAGGGTGTCTGTTCAGGAAAATAGAAAAATTATAGAACCTGTCCTATTTCCTATTGTCCTATTCCAGGATTTCATGAACTGGTGCCCCCATAGAAGTCTATGGGAGCTCAGGAAATCCTGTTGCTTTCCTGATTCGCATCAGGAAATCCTGAAGACACTACTGATGGTTTCTGGAACATAAAAACTGATTTCTGTGAAGGAAATCCTGAAGGTTTCCTGATGGTTTCCTGAAGCCTTTTAAGGACTCCTGAGCAGGAAAAACTGACACTGATGTGTGAATGAGGCCTTAGATCTGTTATACTATTCCCATTATTCAGCCTGGAAATGTGTGAATAAATTGACAAGTTGGTGTAACCATTTATAACAAGATGTGTCCCTTACGCTTTGACACTGTCACATTGATTGTGTAATGACACACTAAGCTTCTATATACTGTAAATTTCCTGGAGTAATAATGGAGGAATTAGTGTCTTTTGCAATGCCATTATTTTTCTAAAACATTGATGTGAGAAGCTGATCTCTGCCACAGTTCTCCTTCCTCTCCCCAGACGGTGCTTTGATCTTTACTCCCTAAACATAGATAGGAGGACTATGTACTGAATTGGGCCTTTTCTTTATTTTTCAGGTTGATAGCTGCACAGAGTCGGCAGAAGCAGCCTGCGACATTCTCTCTCAGCTCGTAAATTGTTCCATTAAAACTCTTGGATTAATATCCACAGCAGAGCCCAGCTTCATGAACCTTTCCAAGGTAAAATCAACAGGATCTATAGAGTTTCAATATGTGTTAAGTAACGATGAACGCGCTGTGTTCGATGGCAATAGTGAGTGCACAGTTACCATGATAACTTCTTTCATGGAGGACATTTGTGTAAAATCGTGACTCCCGACTTCTGGAGATGGGAAAGGTTAAAGTGTAACTGTCATTTAAATTTTTATTGCAGAAATCAATAGTACAAGCGATTTTAAGAAACTCTGTAATAGATTTTATTAGGCAAAAAAGCCTCTTTCTGTACTCAAAAAGCTGTTTCCCAGCCTCCCACCCCTCACTTCTTATCTGCTCATTATCAGGCAAATCTGTATTCACTACAGAGAAGCAAAGTGAAGATGGGTTTGCCGTGTCCATTATAACCTATAAAGGGGGAGGGGTTTAGGAGGATGAGTAAGCAGGGAGAGCAGAAAAGCAGCTGTACAGTTTGCAGACTGGGCACATAAAACACTGAATTCAGAGGTCAGAAAGGTCACTGCTTATTTGGGAACTTGCTGAGAGAAGATTGCAGGGTGTTGTGCTGTGCAGGACTTCTATTTCTTTCCTCTCTGTGATCACTCACCCCCTCGACCCCTTCCCTCTCCATAGACCATAATGGACACAGAAATCCTGCTTCTTGTGAAGTGAGGGGGGACCTAGGAAAACAGAAGTACAGAATGAAACTCTTTTGCTTAATACAATCTATTACAGAGTTTCTTAAAATCGCTTGTACTATTGATACTTATTGATTTCTGAAAAATTACATTTAAATGACAGTTACACTTTAACATGAGCAAAGCTGTGCATGCTATGGAAAACACTCAGACCCTATAACGCCAGCCATACATTACAATATGCTCCCAATAACCCTATCGCCTCCACTTGCATGATGTTACTTGTGACTATGTAATCTAAGGTGCGGCATCTTGGGATAGTGTTTGCAAACCAGAAATGTCTTGTTAAAACTAGAATACTTGGACGCAATTCAAAATGAAAGATGAATTTGCATCTTAACAAGCTCCAGTGTCTGTAACCTGGATCCCTCTCCTGTGGTATCAGATTATATATGAAGGAATAAGTGACAGTGAAGTGAACAGTCATTTCAGGAGTTTAATATAAGAAATGCTACGCTTTGGAAACTTTCAACTATTAAAGGGCATGTTACCAAGCATTGTGAGAAGAAGTGATTAGTAGGTGGACAAAGTGTGTCCACCATAAAGACCACTCATCCAGATCTACTGCTTCTCAGAAAAACTTTCAAAATTAACACTAAGTCGTAAGTACGCATTTCGACCCAATTGTATACACTCTCAATTGTATACGCTCACATGCTACATGGCAGCCATCGCCACCACAAGACCAGCACCCACAGGAGAAGAGTAGAGAGATGAGCAAACCTCAAGCATGCAGCATTTAGATAACCGGTGGCTGAACAAGTTGAACAAGCTGAGCAGCCCTGGGGAGTTCTACTTATGGCTGTATCCATGTCTTCCAAGCAGCCTTAGGGCTGTATCCAACTTCAGCCGCCAGTAATCAGGTGCTGCATGCTCCGGTTCAGATGAACCAAAGCGTGCTTAAGGGTTTTATCTTCTCTATTGAAGAGACCCAGTGGTCAGACAAGCCCACTGCTGCCACAGCCCAAATACCCACCTCTGAGCTCACCTGTGGCTCTGTGCAGAAAGCCACCACCAGCAGATTGTCGAAGGAGGCCCCGGGGGGCAGTGGCACCCAGCACCAGCAGGCAACCGACCCCCCCACCCCCCCCCCCCCACCCGACTCAAAAGCAGCAGCGGCGGCACCCGCTCACCCTCCCAACCCCCACCCCTGCGGCAACGGCTGACAACCATTCCCTCCCCCCCCGGGACTCAGCGGTAGCGGCGGCACAAGACCCACCCCCACCCCCCAGGACTCACCAACGCGGTTGTGGTGGCACTCACCTCCCCTCCCTGGGAAATAACCAGCAGCGCCTGCAGCACCCGCATACCAGCCGCCCACCCCCCGGGAATCACCAGCAGCGGTGGCAGTCCCCCTACCCCCCGTACTCACCAGCGGCGGCATTCAACGACACTGTGCCGTCTGCTTCCAGATTTGAAACGATTTGTTACTGTTACTGCACTATCACTCAATTGGCTCTGCTATATCACTCATCCAGCTCTTCTATATCGCTCAATCGGCTCTGCTATATCGCTCACTCGGCTCTGCTATATCACAAACGCAACTTTGCTATGTCGCTCACTCAACTCACTCAACTCTGCTATATCTTGTGCATATCAGCTCTGCTACATCATAGACCAATCAGGCATAAGCATTGCATGATAGGAGATGTAGTTTTCTGGCCGGCACCATGTTGTATATAGTTCAGCTTTTTTTAAAAACTTGTAACTATGGAACGGAAGCAGCTAGAAAGATGGGAGACGGATCAAAATTCTCAGGGGGACTTGGTGAATAAGACCAGCTAGGTTTGGGAGCATTTAATTTTTTAGCGCTTGGGGGGATTAGCCCTTTAAGCGAACGGACACTATTTCAAGTTATTCACACACAGATTTTTTATTTTTCTTGCTCGTCCTTTCACATTTTTTTTAAGGAAATTCAATGGACCTTTACAAATAGCCATACCTCCAGCATGGAAGGTGTGACTGTGATGTGACTATGCAGCATGTTAGAATTATCCACGGGCACACCTGTATCAAGGCCCTATCTTTAGCTGTATACTGGGCTTTGCACCCGCCTGACATATAATTCCTATACCAGTAAGAAGTCTGACAATGCGCATACATTGTGGTACTGCAGCATGTATGATTTAAATCGGTACTACAGGAAGGAGGGCTTTTTTTGCTATGGCTGGGGAGGGGGTGGATAAAGGCAACACTGTCCATTTACCTCCCAGCACTGGGCCCCTCATCATGCTGCTCCAGACTGTGGTGCTCGACCGCTTCCTGATCTGTGACGCGGCTTGAGACGTGATGCTTTCAGCCCGCTCAGCAGCAGAGGCGAGATCACTCTACAGCTGCTGAGCTGGAAATAGATTTATGTTTATAACATCCCTTTAATGAATGACAATGATATAAAACCTGTAGTTATAATATCTGGATGCTATATAATCAATCATAAGAAAAGTAGAAGGAAATGGTGAACGGCCCATTTTTTATCACCTGCTCCTTACCAAGAGGGTTGCCGTCAATATTGGGACATATTCACACGGTGAGATGACCTTGTTCTATAATTTTTTTTTTTGCATTCTAAATCAATCATGTCTTTACTTCAGTCACACTTTGTATCTGCACTGACCGTAGCCTTTGTCAACTCAGTCGTTGTCTTCAATAAAGATTGATGATACTCCAGTGGATGACCCTTCCTTAAAGGTTTTAGTTGCAAACAACAGTGATACTTTGAACCTATTGAAAATGAGCAGCTGCCCCCATGTATCACCTGCAGGTAAGATATTATAGCTGTATTACCTTTATACCATTTCTTATTACTAGTGTATCTCAGACAGGGAAAGACGTAAAGGGAACCAATCAGTAGGATTGTGGTGATATGGTTCTCTCAGGCACTGTATAGAGCTACTGTAGCTTTAGTAGGCAGAAAAACAAGTTTTATTCTGCTGCGTGAAACAGGAAGAGGGGCGGCACCTAGTCATCTGGGCGGGGAGCCACCCAGGACTAGTCACTGTTCTCTGCTGGTCGGGGGAAAATAAAACTTTTGCTTTTGGTGCCGGGACACTGCTAGCACCCAGCAATGTCCCGGCACCCATCACTGCTGCTGCTTTCACATCCTTTCCCCAGCTGCACTCACCAGCGTTCTGTGGGTTTCAGGGCTTGGTGAGGATTGCGCTGCTGGGGGCTCCAGGAGGATATGCAGCAGCCTGGGGACGAGTCCCGGGCAGGCTGCCTAAGAGGAGAGGGGATGTGGCGGCGGGCTGCTATCCGCTCAGGCGGTCGCCGGATCAGCAGTACCTCAAAGAAAGTCAGTGGCTAAGGGGGGTTGTGGTGCGCGAGGTTACCCCGCCGGCTCCTGCAGTGGATTGTGGACCAGGAGATGGGGCGTCCCCCATGTCCACCTGCTGCCGCCGCTTCTCCCCGTTCAAGCAGTGATGCCGCTGCTGGTGGAAGTGGGGTGCCCCATCTCCCGATCCACAATCCACTGCAGGAGCCCCGGGCGGGATAGCCCCGTGCACCACTACCTCCTCGCTGACCTGGCCAGACCCCTCTCAGTAAGAGCACATCCCCCTCCCCCCACTCCAAATTCAGCCCCTCCACCTCTTCTCTACCCCCATCATCTCCTCTCTCTACCCCCATAATCTTTCTACCCCCATGATTTCCTCTCTACCCCCCTCCACCTTCTCTCTCCCCTCCTTTCTCCCCATCATCTTCTCTCTCCCCTCCTTTCTGCCTCATCATCTCCTCTCCCCCCCTACCCCCATAATCTCCTCTCTACCCCCAAAATCTCCTCTCTCCACCTCCTCTCTACCCCATCATCTCCTCATCTCCTCTGTACCCCCCATCATCTCCTCTGTACCCCCCATCATCTCCTCTCTACCCCATCTGCCCCTTTACCTCCTTTCTTCATCTCCCCCTTTACCTCCTCTTTCCCCCTTTACCTCCTCTTTCCCCCTTTACCTCCTCTTTCTTCATCTCCCCCCTTTATCTCTTCTTTCTTCATCTCCCCCCTTTAGCTCCTCTTTCCATGCTTCTCTCTCTTTACCTCCTCCTCTTTCCATGCTTCTCTCTCTTTACCTCCTCCTCTTTCCATGCTTCTCTCTCTCTTTACCTCCTCCTCTTTCCATGCTTCTCTCTCTCTTTACCTCCTCCTCTTTCCATGCTTCTCTCTCTCTCTTTACCTCCTCCTCTTTCCATGCTTCTCTCTCTCTTTACCTCCTCCTCTTTCCATGCTTCTCTCTCCCTTTACCTCCTCCTCTTTCCATGCTTCTCTCTCCCCCCACTGTCCCCCTCAGACCTCACTCTGCACACCAGGCCTGGATGTGATTTTTCCTGTAGCTCAGAGGCTGGAGAAGAGAGGAAGTCCTGCTCCCTGCCCAGATTAGGCGAGCATGACTTTTTTTGTGTGGTGGTGGTGGTGGTGGTGGGGGGGGGGAGTGGAACAGTGGGTATTGCTATAGGGGCTCAGTAGGGCAGGTGGCATTTAATATGGGGACATAGCAGATGAGGGGACATTAACTATGGGGACACAGCAGGAGACATTATTGCTATATGGAGGGAACACCAGGGACATTATTACTATATGAGGGCATAGCAGGAGGCATTATTACTATATGGTGGATCCTACATATGGGGGCAACCTACACACCTAGTCACTTTACTGCGGATGATTACTGTATGGGAGCCTATAGGTAGGAAAAAGGGAGGGAAGTTGAAGGAAAAGTCAGGATCCTAATGTTTGTGTGGCAGTTTATCTGGTAAGAGATGAATGGTAGCTGCAAGAAATCATCAGGGTGATCTGGGCCAGATGAAGAAGGAAACATGGGGAGGTATCTGGCTACATGAAGACATATTTGGTTGCAATGGGGGAGGTATCTGGCTACATAGGAGGCATCTTGACAAAATGGAAGATATCTGACTACATGGAGGAGTTATCTGGCTACATGGGGAGGAGGTATCTGGCTGCAGGGGGACATATCCGACTCCATGGGACAGATCTGGCAATAAGAGGCATATCCAGCTTCAGGGGACAAATCCGTCTGGAAGAGACATATCCACCTACAGGGGACATACCTAGTATCTAGAAACATATCTGACTGCAGGGGGCATACCTGGCTCCAATGGGCATATCTGACTCTAGGGGGCACATCAGGCTCCATGGGACATACCTGGAAGCAAGAGGCATACCTAGCCAAAAGGGGTGTATGTGGCTGCAAAGGATGTATTTGGCTGCAGGGGACATATCTGGCTCCAGGGGCGTACCTAGCTGAAAGGGACATATCATGGTTACCATGCTTATCGCGCTCCCACCTGCTTCTCTGGCTCAAGGCTCACTGACAACCTGCTCAGTATGCTGTCCTGCTGCAGGCACTGGTTGCATGATACGGCCATCAATGACCCACTAGACTGAGAAGCAGGTAGGAGTGTGGGCAGGTTAATATGATCTGTTTAAGGCCAGGCAGCTAAGTAGTTAAATAGGCAGTGGCTACATTCTCGCAGTGGAATGAAAATCTGCTGTGAGAATACAGAGCCATATGCCATAACAGTAGAGTGTTGCAGCGGATTTTGCTGCGAAAAGTATGTGTGAATCTACCCTGAGGCAATGTTATTAATGGATTGTGTCCTTGGGGGTACTCTGCTGGAGCAGCTTGTCACATGGGGGTACTTGGCTTCAAAAGGTTGAGAAACACTGCGATAGAGGGTTGGCTGGTTCCATTGAAACTGGTAGGTTAAGCTGACCTTTGTGATTGGTCACCTTAATGTAGGATGGATACTCTGTGTCTGTATGAGATATCAATTTGCTTTAATAACAGATAATTCCCAGACTATACCATTTAAAGCCTATCTGACATTTCAAAAACTTTTGTTACGTCATAGAAACATATCAAAAGTTTTTTTTTTTTATGAGCCGGGGACTGAATAGGCAACCAGCCGGAAGCAGTATGCACACAGCACATTCTCTCCTGGCTCTGTTATGTGACCTGGATAGAATCCCAATGCAGGTCTATGGGGCGGTCCAGGTCTCATAGACACAGAGGGGGAAGTGAACACAGTTTGACTGGTTGGACACAGCCCCTTGTCCCCCAGTAGCGCTTTAGTTTTCTTATGTTATACCGTTTTTATCCAATTAGGAATTTTGTGTGTGGCCGATCAATGTCATGGACTAAGAGAACTTGCCCTGAATTACCATCTCCTGACCGAAGAATTACTGTTGGCCCTTTCGACCGAAAAACATGTCCGTCTTGAACATCTTCGCATTGATGTAGCCAGTGAAAATCCAGGTCAAACGCAATCTCACACCATAAAGAAGCAAAGCTGGGATGCCCTCATCAGACATTCTCCGAAGGTCAATATTGTTATGTACTTCTATATGAAGAGGAATTTGATGCATTTTTCCGCGAAGAGATTCCAGTTACTCATCTCTACTTTGGCCGGGCGGTGAGCAAAGCAATGCTAGGTCGTATCGGCATGAACTGTCCCCGACTCATCGAGCTTGTGGTTTGTGCAAATGGACTTCAACCTTTGGACGATGAGCTGGTTCGTATTGTTGACCGCTGTAAAAACCTGACCGCCATTGGACTCGGGAGAGTGCGAAGTGACTTGCAGCGCATTTGTTGAGTTTGTAAAAATGTGTGGAAGGAGACTTACACAACTTTCTATTATGGAGGAAGTACTTATCCCTGACAACAAGTACAATCTGGAGCAAATTCACTGACAACAAGTACAATCTGGAGCAAATTCACTGACAACAAGTACAATCTGGAGCAAATTCACTGAAGTTTCAAAGCACCTTGGGAGAATGTGGTTTCCGGATATGATGCCGACTTGGTAGACTACGGAAGAGACCTAGAAAGTGTCTTACTTTTGCTTGCTATGCAATTCCAACAAAACTAGATACAATGTCACAAGAAGTTGTCCTTGCAAACCAAACTATTTCAAAACGAACATTATTTAACCCTCATCACATAGAGAGCTGTCTTACAGGAGGATACTGGGCTAGTAATATAGGGTTTAAATTATACAAACATAGATTTATTGTTAATGTGCCTCATGTTCAAAGAAATATGGATACTTGCAGATTTATCAAAGCTTATGATAGGCTCTGAACCTAAATGTAGCACTTTAGGTACTGCGTATGTTAAGGCTTCACAGCAGATTTCTCATTACTCATCACTTTCTCACGTTATGTTGCATAGAACTGAACATGCAGCCTGAAGTTATAGGACCCCGATCAAAGGCAATACCGACACTCCCCAACTCTCTTATATTGCATCACTGTATATGATGACAAGTTTTATATAATCTATGGGGGATTGTGGTCTCTGACTGCTTAGAAAGACTGAACTCCTATTGCTGTGCTACTAGTGGAATCTATACATTCAATATAGTAAAGCGATAAGAAAAACGACATAATGAAGCGTGAAACACACTTTATATAACTCATTGTAATTCTTGTAAAGTTGACAGATTTCTCATGTTGGGTCACACCACTATTAGTTTAGATATTTTTGGCTTCACTATTTTGTTGTAAGAAATGAGGGTAAATCTCTGTGGTGAAAAAATAACATTGCAGTCTAGCAATACAATGAACAGCTTTGAAAAGTACAAAATTCATTTTCTTACTTGGAATGTACCATCTAGATTTGTGACAGCTGAGTGTTCAGTAAAAACCAGCCTACTGTAGACAATGAATAATTTCCCAGAATCACATATAAAATCTAACTTTTATTACATAGTTACATAGTTAATACGGTTGAAAAAAGACACATGTCCATCAAGTTCAACCAAGGAGGGGATGGATACAGGGAAGGGGGAGGGGTGATATGTTCTATACATATGCATTTATATTATTTTGGTCTAAGAACTTGTCTAGGCCGGTTTTGAAGCCCTCTACTGTTGTTGCTGTGACCAGATCCTGTGGTAGACTGTTCCACAGATTCACAGTTCTCATGGTAAAGAAGACTTGTCTCCTCCGGAGATTGAACCTTTTTTTCTCTAGGCGGAGGCAGTGCCCTCTTGTCCTTTTGAGGGGGTTTTACCTGGAACATCTTTTCCCCATATCTCTTGTAGGGGCCATTTATATATTTAAATAAGTTAATCATATCTCCCCTTAAACGTCTCTTCTCCAGACTAAACAAATGTAATTCTTTTAATCTCTCCTCATAACTAAGATGCTCCATTCCCCTTATTAGTTTAGTTGCCCGTCTTTGTACCCTCTCCAGCTCTAGAACATCCTTTTTATGAATCGGGTTCCAAAACTGGACAGCATACTCCAGATGGGGCCGCACCAAAGCTTTATAAAGCGGTAATATTATATCCCTGTCCCGTGAGTCCATGCCTGTTTTAATGCATGACAATATCCTGCTGGCCTTAGAAGCCGCTGACTGACATTGTGTACTGTTCTGTAGTCTATTATCTACAAGTACACCCAGATCCTTCTCCATCAGCGACTCTCCCAGAGTAACTCCCCCCAGGACATATGATGCATGTGGGTTATTAGTACCCAGGTGCATAACTTTACATTTATCTACATTGAACCTCATTTGCCAAGTGGACGCCCAAACACTCAGTGTGTCTAAGTCATCCTGTAACATCTGCACATCCTCCATAGACTGTACTGTACTACAAAGCTTGGTGTCATCTGCAAAGATAGAAACATTGCTGTTAATTCCATTCTCAATATCATTAATAAACAAGTTAAACAGAAGAGGGCCCAGTACTGATCCTTGGGGTACACCACTTATTACCGGGGACCATTCGGAGTAGGAATCATTGACCACCACTCTCTGGGTACGATTATTAAGCCAGTTTTCAATCCAGTTACACATAAAATTTTCCAAACCGATAGATTTTAACTTACCCATCAGACGTCCATGAGGAACTGTGTCAAACGCTTTTGCAAAATCCAGGTACACGATATCCACAGCCGCACCCCCATGCAGGCTTCTACTTACCTCTTCATAGAAACATATTAGGTTGGTTTGACAGCTTCTGTCCTTAGTAAAACCATGCTGGTTATTACTTATAATACTATTAGCCACTACATATTCCTGGATGTAGTCCCTTATAAGCCCCTCAAATAGTTTCCCCACAATGGACGTTAAGCTTACGGGTCTATAGTTACCTGGGGAAGTTCGAGAGCTCTTTTTGAAGATCGGTATTACATTTGCCTTACGCCAGTCCCTCGGCACAATACCAGTAAGAAAAGAATCATGGAATATTTCATACAAGGGTAGAAAAATTACAGAACTGAGTTCCCTAAGAACTCTGGGGTGCAATCCATCAGGCCCTGGAGCTTTGGTTACATTGAGTTTGTTTATTTTATCTTGGACCATATCTATAGTAAACCAGTTCAGTACATTACATGTGTTAGCAGCACTGGCCCCACCCACCTCAGTACTGGCCCCACCCACCACAGCTCCATCCTCTTTTGTATATACAGAACTGAAGAACCCATTAAGTAACTCAGCTTTCTCCTGATCCCCAGTTATTAACTCCCCGTCACCATTATTTAGGGGTCCTACATGCTCAGACCTTGGTTTTTTTGCATTAATATATTTGAAGAATTTTTGGGGGTTTCTTTTGCTATCTATAGCTACCTGCCTTTCATTGTGAATTTTTGCTGCTTTTATTACATTTTTACAGGTTTTGTTGACTTCTTTGTAATGTTTAAATGCTACAGCTGACCCCTCTGATTTGTATTTTTTGAATGCCCCTTTTTTCTCATTTATAGCCCTTCTAACCTCGGTTGTAAGCCATGTGGGATTGGATTTTAACCGTTTATATTTGTTACCCATAGGAATATATTTGGCAGTACAGTTATTTAATGTGGATTTGAAGATTTCCCATTTATTAGCTGCATCAGTATGTGACAGCAGCCGCTCCCAGTCTATGCCCTGAAGTTCTGCCCTTAACCCAGGAAAATTGGCCCTTTTAAAATTAGAGTTTTTGCCCTCCCAACATGTTTTTCTTTTCTACACTTTAAGCTAAAAGTCACTATATTGTGGTCACTATTACCCAGGTGTTCATGGACAGTGACATTTCCAACCAGCTCAGCGTTGTTAGAAATAACCAGATCCAACAAGGCATCACTTCTAGTTGGCTCCTCCACAAACTGGCCCAGAAAATTATCCTGCAGGAGGTTAAGAAATTCCCTCCCCTTTGTGGTTTTAGCTGAACCGTGACCCCAATCTATATCTGGGTAGTTGAGGTCCCCCATTATCACTACTGTTCCCTCCCGGGCAGCCCGCTCTATTTGTCTATTCAACTGGCCATCTACCTCCTCAGTAATGTTGGGGGGTCTATAGATTACACCAAGAATAATTTTTTCACTCTTTACCTCCTTCTGTAGTTCTACCCATAATGCTTCCACATCATCAGTCATCGCCCACTATTGCATCTTTTACACTCACTTTAATATCATTTCTGACATACAGACATACTCCTCCTCCTTTTCTGCCCACCTGATCAACGTAAATCCCTGAATATTGACAGCCCAGTCATGTGAGGAGTCCAGCCATGTCTCAGTCACACCAACCACATCAATGGACTCCACCAGAACCAAGGCCTCTAGCTCCCCCATCTTGCTGGCTAGACTTCTGGCATTAGTAACCATACACTTTATATTACCATCGAGTTTAACCGCTTCATTATAAGAAATGGGATTTATTACTGTGCTGTGGCTACAATCATCCTCACTGTTCACCCGCAACATATGGATCTCCCTATGCACTGTTTTTATCCTCCCCCCACAGGACCCTTCTCCTCCCTCCTCATTGTTCGGTCCCCTCTCTAACCTATCTGCCACTACATTACATACTACATTGTCCTCCCTCCACATCCCTAGTTTAAAAACCCCTCCACCCCTTCTAGGATTCTCTCCCCCAGCACAGCAGACCCCCTTCCATTAAGGTGCAAATTATCTGCGGAAAACAGATTGTACCCCAATGAAAAGTCAGCCCAGTGCTCTAAAAACCCAAACCCTTCTCCTCTACACCATGACTTGAGCCATGCATTTAACTCCCTAAGCTCCCGCTGTCTTTCCTGCGATGCGCATGGCACAGGCAGTATTCCAGAGAATACCACCTTGGAGGTCCTCCCCTTCAACTTAGCACCTAGTTTTCTAAAATTATTTTTAATAGACCTCCACCTACCTTGTATCCTGTCATTGGTTCCCACATGGACCACGACAGCTGGGTCATCCCCAGCCCCCCCAAGTAATTTATCCACCCTTTCCACCACATGCCGAACCCTGGCACCAGGGAGACAGCAAACCATTCGGTTGAGGCGGTCTTGGCGACAAATTATTCTATCCGTCTTCCTGATTATAGAATCCCCTACAACCACTAACTGTCTAGGCCTACCTACAATACCATCCCGCCCACTACTAGTTGGACTGTTCCCCCGGCTGTTAGGGAGAACAGGTTCCACTAGAGCTGCCATTTCTGACACGGATGCCCTTGCATCATCACCTAACTTGGCAATTTTGCTTGGGTATATAGTAGGAGAAGTGGCCTTCCTTTTCTTGGATCCCTTACTGGTCCCTCTAACTACATTAACCCAGCTACTTACTTGGGCCTCCTGATCTATATCACCACCCTCCATCTCTAACCCACTAACTTCCTGCTCAGTGAGCCGAAGTTCCCTCTCAAGGTGGCCAAGTTCCCTCAGTGTTGCAATATGCTTCTCCAGATCTCTAACTCGAGCTTCTAGATGGGCAACATGCTCACATCTGTCACAGCGGTACTCACCCTGGAACACCTGCTCCAGTTGTGCATACATGCGGCAGACTGCGCACTGAATGAATCCTTCCATCTCGCTAGCCATCATCCTCAGTGCAACAAAAACAGTGAAAAAGAAAGATTTAGCACTTACCAGAACTTGAAACTCCTTCTTTCAACTCCTTTTTTAAACTCCACTTACTTCCAACCACTTGTCAGCAAGCACAGTAAGCAAATAGAACTTAGACCAAAAATGGACAAAAAATCCAATTCACCTAAAAATAGTTACAAAACCCTTGATAAATTTCCCCACTGTGTTCTAATGCAACAGACCCTTTAATGTACAATGTTACCTCCAGTCCCGAAGTTTTAAACAATTTGTTTTTAAATCAACTGGTGCCAGAAATTTATACAGACTATAACAGCTAGTTATACAGACTAGAATTCCTTCCATTTAAAAAACTCATTTTCTCAGTACTTATCAGCTACAGGTAGTGGGGCTTTTTGCCAGCTTGAGACTGCTTCATGCTGCCACCCCTATCCCTGTCAGGAACTGCCCAGAGGAGATGTTTTGCAACTGCTTCGCCTTTCCTGACACATAGGTGGCAGCAGAGAACATCATGTGAGACTGGTGAAACTTCTTTGTGCAGGGCATTTAGCAGCTTGAAGTACTTGAGGACTGGAAGAGGGTTTTTTTTTTTTAATAGAGGTAAATTTACAAGTCTGTATAAATCAACTTGTGCTAGAAAGTTAAACAATTCCCCCCCCCCTGAATAATCCTCCATACAGGCCAGTTTCCTCAGTTTTAGAATGTATTATGTATAGTTTTGATATAGATATAGATTATATATATCCCATGGTAAAACTAACAATTCCTCCAATGCCTATCTGTTCAGTCTCTTTCCCCTAGTTCTGAGCTGCTCCTTTCTGCTAAAGACACAAAAGCCTGGGTGTAAACAAGTCCCTGGCTGTCTTTACCTGCAACATTGTAGCTCATTTGTAATGCAGGGAGGGTTATTCTGAGGTCAAGTTGCTGATGAACTCACTGTGACTAAACAACCACTCCGGTGCTGAACACAAAAGTAACAGTTTTCATACTTACCATTCCTCCTAACTCTGTCTGTTTGAATTTCCCACTATTCTTTAGCTATGCATCTTCATTTCTTCTTTACTTCCTGGTTTAGGCTTCCCATGATGCACTTTGGCTCCTGTGACAACCAAGTACGGCCCCTCTTCCAAGTACCCACCCCTCCATTCATCTCCCCAGGTAAACCAAGCACTGCCCTCTCTCTCCATTTAATCATGGCCCAAAACGCACAGGTTCTCAGCCTGTGCACAGCAGCTGCAGACACATACTTTGCAATGTAAGTAGTGTACATTGCAATGTGAAAGCTGCAGGATTGCTGTCCCTGACTGATTCAGGGCTGTAGGACCAGGGGAAAGAGGAGAGATGAGGGAGAGGGGGTCCACTGTTGCGGATATTGCAGGGAGATAGTAGTGTAGGAAAGAGAAGCAGATAAGACTCCTTCACTCACTGACTACATTTAGGGTGCCTTCACACCTACCGGATCCACAGCGGATCTCACTTCTGCGGATCCGAAGCGAGAACCGCTGCCATTCACCCCTATGATAGCACATATTCGCAGCAGCGATTAACATCCCGCTGTGAATGTGCTTTAACCCCTCGCTGTCCGCAGCCCCGCCGCCGCATTAGCCCATTCTCGGCCGCATCCCCTATCCCCGGCCGCATCCTGCAGCCCGCCGCCGAGAGAATAAAGTACCTGCTCGGCGGCGCGGCTTCAGTGAGGCTCCTGGAGCAGAGAGCCTCACTGCAGCCGCACCGCCGAGCAGGTACTTTATGCTCTTGGCGGCGGGCTGCAGGATGCGGCCGGGGATAGGGGATGTGGGATGCGGCGGGGGATGCGGCCGAGGATGGGCTAATGCGGCGGCGGGGCTGCGGACAGCGAGGGGTTAAAGCACATTCACAGCGTCATTCAAAATCTGACCTGTCTCACTTTATGCGCTTATAGCTCAGTGATGCTTTAACGTATGCTAGCGATTCTGAGAGTTTTTTCGTCACATATGGCACTTTATATTAGTGGCAAAATTTGGTCACTATTTTGTGTGTTTTTTGTGAAAAACATCAAAATTTTTAAAAATTAGCATTTTATGAACTTTGAAATTCTCTGCTTCTAAAAAAAGAAAGTCGTATCACATAAATTAGTTACTAAGTCACATTACCAATATCTCCTCTTTATTCTGGCTTCATTTTATAAACATATTTTACTTTTTTAGGGTGTTACGGGGCTTAGAAATTTATCTGCAAATTACCACATTTTCGTGAAAGTTTCCAAAACTTTTTTAGGGACCAGTTCTTTTTTTAAGTTGATTTAGGAGGCTTGTATACTGGAAACCCCCATTTTAAAAACTACACACCTTAAAGAATTAATCTAGGGGGTATAATGAGCATTTTAACCCTACAGGGGCTGGAGGAAAGTATTCACCATTAGGCCGTTAAAAAATGGAAAGTTAAAATTTTTAGATTAAAGTTTCTCATTTTCAAAAGGAACATAAAAAAAAAAACACCCCAAAATTTGCACCGCAGGTTCTCATGAGTACAATGGTACCCCATATGTGGGCGTAAACCACTGTATGGGCACACAGTGGGGCTCAGAAGGAAAAGAGCGCCAATTAGCTTTTCCATTGCAGATTTTGCTGAAGAAGTTTCTGAGCGCCAGGTGCGTTTGCAGTGGCCAGGTGCGTTTGCAGTAAGAGATTACAGGTAATGTGGGGTGGTTACGGAGAGTCTGGACTGGTTCCGGGTAATCTGGAGGTGGTTCCGGACAGTCTGGGGTGGTTCTGGGTAATCTGGAGGTGGTTATGGGCAACCTGGGGTGGTTTCGGGCAACATGGGGTGGTTTTGGCAACCTGGGGTGGTTACGGACAACCTGGGGTGGTTACGGACAAACTGAAGTGCTTATAGGTAATCTGAGGTGGGTACCTGTAATCTGGTGTGGTTACGGGCAATCTGGAGGGGTCATTGGCAATTTAGGGTGGTCAATGGCAACGTGGGGTGGTTGCATGCAATCTGGGGGGTTACATGTAATCTGGCATGATTACGGGCAACCTGGGGTGGTTATGCGCAACCTGCAGTGGTTACGGGCAACCTGGGGGAGTTACAGACAATCTGGGATTGTTACGGATAACCTTAAGTGCTTATAAGTAATCTGGGGTGGGTACATGTAATTTGGGGTGATTACGGACAATCTGGAGGGGGTCACTGGCAACGTGCGGTGGTTACGAGCAACGTGCGGTTGTTACGGGTAATCTGGGGGGGGGTTAGTGGTAATTTGGGAGGGTCGCATTGATATGCGGTTCAGAGTGGTTGGTGTTCATGTGGTTGAGGTAGGTAACCAAAAATTGCACACCACGTTCAGGTCAACGGATTCATCAGGGAGGTGGGGTGATGAAGTATGTTGCATATGGCAATGTGCGACGGCTCCTCCTATTTGGCTGGTCTGTCAGTTATGGAGGTGACAGGGTAATGAATCATCACCCAAGAGGCAGTATTTGCTAGTAGGTAGATAAAGGTGGAGTACTTAGTTGTAAGTTGAAGGTTAGAATGGTTAGTAGATAGCCATGCGTCCAGTGCTTGGAACAATGCTTGTATGCTTAGCGATCGTGGCTTGGTGTGCTGTCTGTGCCTAAATATGGCGTAGTGAATGATACGATGTAGCACCAAGGATATCAGGGACTGGGATAGTCGTCCCTGGATATGATACATTTAGTTACTGTTAGTTGTAACGTTCAGGTGTGTGGAGCATTGGGTCAAGGTGTCTGATGCCATACAGGTGATGCCGGTGTTTGCTTCATGGATAGGTACAAGGAGAGGAGTCTTGATGAGAGTTCCTCCTTCCAGACTATGAGATCAGTCCGGGAAGTAAGCGCTGGCGTTCATAATCACTTAGCCGTGTATCAGTTATTTCACTTGCTCTGTTTCTACACTATTCCCAAACTGTGAACACACCACTGCATCCCTCACCCTACAGTAGGATACCACTACTATATACTTCTAAACATTGTAACATGCGGCCTGTCAGCCTATAAGGCCCCTGTATGCCAAAGCAAGTTATAAGAATCACACCATCAGGATCCAGGGCCTACAGATAGGCTTATCAATACTCTGTACAGCCACCATTTAAGAGCACTTGTTGGGTTAAGCAGACTGCAGTAGAGAACATGAAGCACCTAAAACCACTTACTATGCATTTTACATCCCTCTATGCCCAGTGTAAGATTAGTGAGGACAGAAAATGTATATAGACACTGTAAAATAAGAGCCCGGTTAGTGTCAAGTGCTGCAATGGTTATTCATCAGCAAGTTACCCTCAATACAACAGCCACCAGAATGTAAATGGTTACTGGAAGATGTGGTGATGAGGGGGGCCACTATCAAGCATATGGATAGTGGTTGGATTTTTGAGACTACAGTCATGGCCAAAAGTTTTGAGAATGACACAAATATTATATTTTCACATGATCTGCTGCCCTCTGGTTTTTATGTGTGTTTGTCAGATGTTTTTATCACATACAGAAATATAATTGCAATCATATTATGAGTAACAAAAGCTTATATTGACAGTTAGAATGAGTTAATGCAGCAAGTCAATATTTGCAGTGTTGACCCTTCTTCTTCAGGACCTCTGCAATTCTCCCTGGCATGCTCTCAATCAACTTCTGGACCAAATCCTGACTGATAGCAGTTCATTCTTGCACAATCAATGCTTGCATTTTGTCAGAATTTGTTGGTTTTTGTTTGTCCACCCGTCTCTTGATTGACCACAAGTTCTCAATGGGATTAAGATCTGGGGAGTTTCAAGGCCATGGACCCAAAATCTCTGTTTTGTTCCCTGAGCCATTTAGTTATAACCTTTTTGTTTTATGGCAAGGTGCTCCATCATGCTGGAAAATGCATTGTTGATCGCCAAACTGCTCTTGGACAGTTGGGAGAAGTTGCTCTTGGAGGACATTCTGGTACCATTCTTTATTCATGGCTGTGTTTTAGGCAAGACTGAGAGCCGTTTCCCTTGGCTGAGAAACAACCCCACACATGAATGGTTTCAGGATGCTTTACAGTTTGCATGAGACAAGACTGGTGGTAGCGCTCACCTCGTCTTCTCCGAATAAGCTGTTTTCCAGATGTCCCAAACAATCGGAAAGGGGATTCATCAGAGAAAATGACTTTACCCCAGTCCTCAGCAGTCCACTCCCTGTACCTTTTGCAGAATATCAGTCTGTCCCTGATGTTTTTTTCTGGAGACAAGTGGCTTCTTTGCTGCCCTCTATGAGACCAGGCCTTGCTCCAAGAGTCTCCGCCTCACAGTGCATGCAGATGCACTCACACCTGCCTGCTGCCATTCCTGAGCAAGCTCTGCACTGCTGGTAGCCCGATCCCGCAGCTGAAATACTTTTAAGAGACGGTCCTGGCGCTTGCTGGTCTTTTGGGCGCCCTGGAGCCTTTTTGGCAACAATGGAACCTCTCTCCTTGAAGTTCTTTATAGATTTTTGACTGTTGAGGTGCGATCTTTCTAGCTGCGATACTCTTCCCTGTTAGTCCATTTTTGTGCAGTGCAATGATGACTGCACGTGTTTCTTTAGAGATAACCATGGTTAACAGAAGAGAAACAATGATGCCAAGCACCAGCCTCCTTTAAAGTGTCCAGTGGTGTCATTCTTGCCTAATCATGACAGATTAATCTCCAGCCCTGTCCTCATCAACACCCACACCTGTGTTAATGGAGCAATCACTGAAACAATGTTAGCTGGTCCTTTTAAGGCAGGGCTGCAATGATGTTGAAATGTGTTTTGGGTGATAAAGTTCATTTTCTAGGCAAATATTGACTTTGCATATACTCCAGAATGTTAAAGAATGATCAGCTTAACAGCAATTACTTGCAAAGTGCTATTTTAAAAACTGAAGCAGTAGACTTTGTAAAAAATTAATATATTTATCATTCTCAAAACTTTTGGCCATAACTGTACACCTTTAAAAAGCCATAGTGTAAACAGTACCTTCTTAAGCTGAGCGTTCTCAGTCTTTAGCGTCATGACATGCTTCTGCTTCGGATTCTGGTGGCCAAGCAGCTTGGCATATGTGTCACTGAGCTTGTTCAGTTCATCCTGGGCTGCACCATGTTCACTGAGTAAGGTGTTTCTCAGCTTCAAAAGCATCCAATTGTTGCTGTAGGGTGTTAAGATAGAGCCATAAAGAATCAGGGATATCATGAAGTTAATGGGGCAGTCCAGTATTCGCAAACCACAAGAAAAGAACCACTAGCAGATTTCATATATGTGAATGGGTGCCTTCTGATGTCAGATGCTGGATTTTAAATGTTGTTCCCCATTCATAATTCAGAATGAGTAGAGGGACATCATGCAGATTACAGGTTGATGCGTATACCAGTGCAAGGTGGCGTGTTTGTTACTATTTCAGTACAATTACTAGTGACACAACCCCAAGGTAACTAACACTCTCACTAACACACACACACACACACACACACACACACACTAACAGACACTTCATCGGTGCAAATATAAATACTAGTAAGAAAGCTTACCTGCTTTCCTTCTAATAAAATAGCCTCATTAGATTCTTTACTGTGTGAAAGAACAGAGATATATTATATTCAAGAGCTAATAACATATATACAACTTATAGGACCTTAAAGGGGTTATCCAGCGGGTTATCCTGTCACCCAGTTCTGTGCCTGTAATCCTTTGTTCTCAGCTTTCTGCTGACGACTAACTCCCTCCTCCCCCCTCCCCTCTCCCTAGAACAGACTGGGTACGTCTGATGCAACAAGTCTCACAATTTCCTGATTTTTTTTTTCAGTGAATGGAAAAGAGGAGGGAGGGGGGACCTGGGAAAAGGCTTTTTAAATGCAGATAAAGGCATATTTGGCTAATAAACCCAATTACAAAGTTTCTTAAAATCGCCTGGACTATTGATTTCTGCAAAAAAAAAGGTGACTCTTAAACACTATCACACAGAGAATGATTGAAAAAGTATAATATTACCTTGAACATTCCTCTTGCAGATGTAACAGTTGTTTCTCCAAACCTTCCTTAGTTTTCTTTGAGGTTTCCTGGAGATCATGAAGTGTTTTCTCTAACATGTCTCTAGCTTTTGCTGCAGCGTCCTGAAGCTCAAACTGCTGCTGCAGTTGTTCCTTAGTTTTGCATGAGGTTTCTTGCAACTCATACAACTGCTGTTCTAATACTTCCTTAGTCCCATTGAGGTCAATGATCTGTTGTTCTAGTCTTTCTATAGTCTCTCCAGACGAGTCCTGTAGTTCGACGAGTTGCAGTTCTAATCCTTCAATTTTTGCTGAGGATTCCTGGAGCTGTTGTTCCAAACTTTCCTTAGTCTTAGCTGAGGATTCCTGGAGCTCAAGGAGCTGCTGTTCCAAACCTTCCTTAGTTTTAGTGGAAGATTCTTGGAGCTCAAGGAGATGCTGTTCTAATCCTTCCTTAGTCCCATTGAGGTCAATGATCTGTTGTTCTAGTCTTTCTATAGTCTCTCCAGATAAGGGGGGAACCTGCTAACTCCACTCCCTCCCTTAGCTAAAACTTACATGATACAAAATTAAATAACACACACACACATTTTGGCAAAAATTTTGCAGCGTATGCTGCATTTTATTACAACTTAAATACACATGGGGAGGCCCGACACAAATCACGCCCTCCTTTTCCCCAGGAACCAAGGTGAGGGTGACCCGCCTAGGCCATTCCTCCCCCATTGACCGCAGCCTGCCGCCTAGCCGAACCACGGCAAGGGGCCCCTCACCAAATGGAACCAACCGAAAAGGGGGGCGTGATTTCCGCCACCAAAAGTAGGGGCCCCCCCCCCCAACATGTCCTACTTTCCGCCACCCACACCTGACACAGATCTCTGTGCATCCACCATATTTCCAGCGCTTCTTGTAGCGCATTGTTAAATTGTCCCATCCAATATCTGTTTATCCATCTTTACCATCTCCTCTGCACAGTGTAGACCATCTTACCATTCAGAAGATATCCATTGCGGGCTGTCCGCCTAGACAAGCCCACTCGATTGACGGTGGTCTGTCTTACGGCAGTAATATCCCTGCCAATGGGCCCACGCATCACCAGCGCATGCTTAGCGCATTGTTAAAACGTCCAATCCAATATCCGGCAGATGTTTGATAACCACTTCCACCATCTGCTCTGCAACATGCAGACCTCCTTAGCATCCAGAAGTCCTCCCTTGCGGGGTGTCTGCACAGACTTGAGGTTCCCATTGACAGTGGCCTGCGCACAGCAGTACCATCCTTGCCCATGGGCCCCCGCTGTATCCCTGGATGAAGGATCACATTTTCAGTAAACCAACTGCTGAGCTCCATCCGAGTGTTGTTTATCCTTATTCAGAATTCAACCCCGAATTGTTGCCACCTGCGGGCACGATGATCACTTTTGAGGGAACACTCCCCTCCACAATCTTACCCCTCACAATGTAGGACCACAACACCATAACCTTTTGCCATCTTGTCACCAAACCATCCGAGTGTTGATCATCAGCTGCCCAAACTTTGCTGGCCTCTCCTGCCGAACCATTTGAAGGTGCATTTTTCTTTAGGCAAACCTGCCTGTCATCCATAGGGTCCTCTCCTGGCCAGTGTGGCTGTCCCATGACTGATGGTCCACAACATTCTTCCTATAACAGAACCAGTAACAGCAACCAATTCATAAAACTTATATCTCCAAGCTTACTGATAGTACTGCCCGATCTCCTGCACATATGTGATATAATTTATATCTCTAAGCAGGATGATAATACTGCCCGATCTCCTGCACATATGTCATAAAGGTCCTCGATTTCCTGCTCCCCAACCTTGTAATGCCCTACCCTTCTATAACCTGCAACCAATGCTGTCCCAATCCTAAAGAAAAGTGTGACAACTTGCAACCCCCCTTTATATGATACCCAAGCACCTCCACAATACATTCACCAGCTTTACTTGCAATAATTGAGCTACCAACTCCACCCATTCATTTATTTCTCCCCTATGAGCCTTCCCTGTTTCACCTGTTTCTTTACCAATTCTTAGAATGGGGTCACCACCTGCTGGATATAATCAGGGCAATGTTCTCCAACCATCCTCCCTTGGGCATCAATGTCAATAATTCATCTGTTTCCCCCTTGGACAAAGCAGCCGCTATCCCATTATTGACCCCAGGTACAGGTAGGTGTATGCCGCTTACCATTCCATGATTACTGACCCCAGGTATATGTTAGGTGTATGCCGCTTACTATTCCACAATTACTGAGGCCTGGTACATGTTAGGTGTATGCCACTTACTATCCCATTATTACTGACCCCAGGTACATGTTAGGTGTATACCGCTTACTATCCCATAATTACTGACCCCAGGTACATGGTAGGTGTATACCGCTTACTATCCCATAATTACTGACCCCAGGTACATGGTAGGTGTATACCGCTTACTATCCCTTTACTGACCCCAGGTACATGGTAAGTGTATGCCCCTTACTATCCCATTACTGACCCCAGGTACATGGTAGGTGTATTCCCCTTACTATCCCATTACTGAGCCCAGGTACATGGTAGGTGTATGCCACTTACTATTCCATAATTACTGAGGCCTGGCACATGTTAGTTATGTGCCGCTTACTATCCCATTATTACTGACCCCAGGTACATGTTATGTGTATGCTGCTTACTATCCCATAATTACTGACCCCAGGTACATGGTAGGTATGTGCCGCTTACTATCCCATTATTACTGACCCCAGGTACATGTTAGGTGTATACCGCTTACTATCCCATTACTGACCCCAGGTACATGTTATGTGTATGCCCCTTACTATCCCATTACTAACCCCAGGTACATGGTAGGTGTATGCCACTTACTATTCCATAATTACTGAGGCATGGTACATGTTAGGTATGTGCTGCTTACTATTCCATAATTACTGACCCTGGGTACATGTTATGTATATACCGCTTACTATTCCGACCCTGGGTACATGTTAGGTGTATGCGGCTTACTATTCCGACCCTGGGTACATGTTAGGTGTATGCCGCTTACTATTCCATAGTTACTAACCCCAGGTACATATTAGGTGTATGCCACTACTATTCCATAATTACTGACCCCAGGTACGTGTGTATGCCACTTACTATTCTATTCAGGACCAAATTACTAAATGTCCCCTCAACCCAACCACCGAATCTACACCACTGGATAGACTGTCTATACTTGTGTTGTTTGACCAGAAGACCAATCCTTCCACACACCTGTCCTTCCACTCTCCATACAGGTCTGCTGCTATCGGGAATAACAACCAACAGTCAGCTTGAAACCCTTGTTCCTCCTGCTGGTCAGACATTTTCTAGTACATCCTCTCCTTCAGGATACGGACAAACTACAAGAGCTGCCGGATCTGTAAACCACCAGCTCCCTGACCCAAATCGTACGTACCCCGTTAAATCCCCCTAAAATTAAACATCCCACAGTGCCATATCCTCACTTAACTTCCTCTATTACCCTAATTTTATTAAATGGCTTCCCTCACCATACCTTGCTCTCCTCTTGTCATCTGCAGAATATTCCACCATAGGGATTACCCAACATGCAAAAATTTCGCCCAGTAAAACCGAGTAAAACTCCCCTTCCATTGCCTCATACTTAGACCCCCACCTACACATTTGGATAGTACAAATTGCTGGTTTGTCTGACATTTAACATTCTCTGGTTGTAAATCCGGTTCCCAAAAGAAGAATAGGGCAAATGAACCAACCATTCTACCCCATCCCAGATTTCAAGACAAAAACCCCATGCTGCCAGCCTTTTGGTTATACACCCAACGCATCACTTAGCTTACTAGCTCCAAACACCCAATGGTCTCTCCCTTACGATTAATCTTAACCACAAGATATGCGTCTTTTTACCTACAACACCTTATTCTCACCCATCTACTTCCTGACTGCTTCATCGAGATCAGACCACCCTACCCCTTCCTAGAAGAAGGATGCATCAACAATAAATCCATAGAGCACTATAGTTTCCCATGCTGCTCAGGGGCCACTCCATCACCCCCTCTTATATTCTCCATCTCTTCCTATTGCCCACCACCATCTTTTCCTCCATTTCAGCTATGGCTTACCTAACTAATCCAAATATATACATCCACAAACTTTCCGTCCCTACTTCTCCTAACCATCATCCGAGCAAGTGAAAATAGGAGGGAGACAACACATAAGTGTTCCTCTGCCCCACTTTGTCCCTGTTA
>NW_027208599.1:0-52777 GCF_027789765.1 Dendropsophus ebraccatus
ACCGACTTTGCGGCCCTATATCTCCCAAACCCTTGGGGCTAGAGACTAGCTTTCACGACCCTTGTGGAGCCCCAAGTCTACATGTGGACCGACTTTGCGGCCCTATATCTCCCGAACCCTTGGGGCTAGAGACTAGCTTTCACGACCCTTGTGGAGCCCCAAGTCTACATGTGGACCGACTTTGCGGCCCTATATCTCCCGAACCCTTGGGGCTAGAGACTAGCTTTCACGACCCTTGTGGAGCCCCAAGTCTACATGTGGACCGACTTTGCGGCCCTATATCTCCCGAACCCTTGGGGCTAGAGACTAGCTTTCACCACCCTTGTGGAGCCCCAAGTCTACATCTGGACCGACTTTGCGGCCCTATATCTCCCGAACCCTTGGGGCTAGAGACTAGCTTTCAGCACCGTCGTGGAGCCCCAAGTCTCCTCTACAAAGTGAGTGGCTTTAATTTTCTACGCCACGAAAGGCGGCTGCTCGGTACCGGGCCAAAATGGACCTTCGCGGCCAAATCTTGACCTACTTTGGCCCCGCGTATCTCCGGTTCTCTTGGGGCCACACTAATGGGACTACCATCGTTCGAAAGGGCACGTCTAGGGCTATCTACCCAGGGATTTTAAGGCAAATCGGTCACCACGACCCGTTCCAAATCCGCCGGACCGCACTTTGGAACGGTGCCGCTCCGCGGCCAAGGAACCTAGAGATCCGCGGATCGGCTCGCGGAGCTCCCAGGACACTTTGCTTCTGCCACTAGGAAGGGCAGGCTCCGCACTTGCACGGCCGAGGAGCGGCAAAACCAAAACCGACATGCCCCCAACCGATGCACCTTCCCGGGGTGACAAGAATTCGAGCCTGGGCTCATTCGAAAGCCAAGTATCTCTAGTTTATGTATGCTAAAATGTGTCAGGATTGGAGCTACGGCGGGCCCGTGGCCGCGGAACAAATTGCGCGGAACCGCATGAAAAATCGTCTAAGTGTCAAATGCATTGGAATCGCCATAGGGAATTTCACCGACTTTGCGGCTCTATATCTCGCGTGCCTTTCGGGCTAGAGACTCGGTTCTGGTGTTGGTGCAGAGCCCAAGTCCTCCCCTACGAGCTCACCAAAGGGCGTGTGGCTCACACTTATGGCCGGCTCACAGTACCGGGTGAAGTGGACCTTGTCCCGGTGACCATTTAACATTGGAATCTCCATAGGGAAACTTTAACATGGGAAACGCCTTAGGGAATGTGGACCGACTTTGCGGCCCTATATCTCCCAAACCCTTGGGGCTAGAGACTAGCTTTCACGACCCTTGTGGAGCCCCAAGTCTACATGTGGACCGACTTTGCGGCCCTATATCTCCCGAACCCTTGGGGCTAGAGACTAGCTTTCAGCACCGTCGTGGAGCCCCAAGTCTCCTCTACAAAGTGAGTGGCTTTAATTTTGTACGCCACGAAAGGCGACTGCTCGGTACCGGGCCAAAGTGGACCTTCGCGGCCAAATCTTGACCTACTTTGGCCCCGCGTATCTCCGGTTCTCTTGGGGCCACACTAATGGGACTACCATCGTTCGAATGGGCACGTCTAGGGCTATCTACCCAGGGATTTTAAGGCAAATCGGTCACCACGACCCATTCCAAATCCGCCGGACCGCACTTTGGAACGGTGCCGCTCCGCACTTGCACGGCAGAGGAGCGGCAAAACCAAAACCGACATGACCCCACCCGATGCACCTTCCCGGGGTGACAAAAATTCGAGCCCAGGCTCATTCGAAAGCCAAGTATCTCTAGTTTATGTGTGCCAAAATGTGTAAGGATTGGAGCTACGGCGGGCCCGTGGCCGCGAAACAAAGTGCGCGGAACCGCATGAAAAATCGTCCAAGTGTCAAATGCATTGAAATCGCCATAGGGAATTTCACCGACTTTGCGGCTCTATATCTCGCGTGCCTTTCGGGCTAGAGACTCGGTTCTGGTGTTGGTGCAGAGCCCAAGTCCTCCCCTACGAGATCACCAAAGGGCGTGTGGCTCACACTTATGGCCGGGTCACAGTACCGGGTGAAGTGGACCTTGTCCCGGTGACCATTTAACATTGGAATCTCCATAGGGAAACTTTAACATGGGAAACGCCTTAGGGAATGTGGACCGACTTTGCGGCCCTATATCTCCCAAACCCTTGGGGCTAGAGACTAGCTTTCACGACCCTTGTGGAGCCCCAAGTCTACATGTGGACCGACTTTGCGGCCCTATATCTCCCGAACCCTTGGGGCTAGAGACTAGCTTTCACGACCCTTGTGGAGCCCCAAGTCTACATGTGGACCGACTTTGCGGCCCTATATCTCCCGAACCCTTGGGGCTAGAGACTAGCTTTCACGACCCTTGTGGAGCCCCAAGTCTACATGTGGACCGACTTTGCGGCCCTATATCTCCCGAACCCTTGGGGCTAGAGACTAGCTTTCATGACCCTTGTGGAGCCCCAAGTCTACATGTGGACCGACTTTGCGGCCCTATATCTCCCGAACCCTTGGGGCTAGAGACTAGCTTTCAGCACCGTCGTGGAGCCCCAAGTCTCCTCTACAAAGTGAGTGGCTTTAATTTTCTACGCCACAAAAGGCGACTGCTCGGTACCGGGCCAAAGTGGACCTTCGCGGCCAAATCTTGACCTACTTTGGCCCCGCGTATCTCCGGTTCTCTTGGGGCCACACTAATGGGACTACCATCGTTCGAAAGGGCACGTCTAGGGCTATCTACCCAGGGCTTTTAAGGCAAATCGGTCACCACGACCCGTTCCAAATCCGCCGGACCGCACTTTGGAACGGTGCCGCTCCGCGGCCAAGGAACCTAGAGATCCGCGGATCGGCTCGCGGAGCTCCCAGGACACTTGGCTTCTGCCACTAGGAAGGGCAGGCTCCGCACTTGCACGGCCGAGGAGCGGCAAAACCAAAACCGACATGCCCCCACCCGATGCACCTTCCCGGGGTGACAAGAATTCGAGCCTGGGCTCATTCGAAAGCCAAGTATCTCTAGTTTATGTATGCTAAAATGTGTCAGGATTGGAGCTACGGCGGGCCCGTGGCCGCGGAACAAATTGCGCGGAACCGCATGAAAAATCGTCTAAGTGTCAAATGCATTGGAATCGCCATAGGGAATTTCACCGACTTTGCGGCTCTATATCTCGCGTGCCTTTCGGGCTAGAGACTCGGTTCTGGTGTTGGTGCAGAGCCCAAGTCCTCCCCTACGAGATCACCAAAGGGCGTGTGGCTCACACTTATGGCCGGGTCACAGTACCGGGTGAAGTGGACCTTGTCCCGGTGACCATTTAACATTGGAATCTCCATAGGGAAACTTTAACATGGGAAACGCCTTAGGGAATGTGGACCGACTTTGCGGCCCTATATCTCCCAAACCCTTGGGGCTAGAGACTAGCTTTCACGACCCTTGTGGAGCCCCAAGTCTACATGTGGACCGACTTTGCGGCCCTATATCTCCCGAACCCTTGGGGCTAGAGACTAGCTTTCACGACCCTTGTGGAGCCCCAAGTCTACATGTGGACCGACTTTGCGGCCCTATATCTCCCGAACCCTTGGGGCTAGAGACTAGCTTTCACGACCCTTGTGGAGCCCCAGGTCTACATGTGGACCGACTTTGCGGCCCTATATCTCCCGAACCCTTGGGGCTAGAGACTAGCTTTCATGACCCTTGTGGAGCCCCAAGTCTACATGTGGACCGACTTTGCGGCCCTATATCTCCCGAACCCTTGGGGCTAGAGACTAGCTTTCAGCACCGTCGTGGAGCCCCAAGTCTCCTCTACAAAGTGAGTGGCTTTAATTTTCTACGCCACGAAAGGCGACTGCTCGGTACCGGGCCAAAGTGGACCTTCGCGGCCAAATCTTGACCTACTTTGGCCCCGCGTATCTCCGGTTCTCTTGGGGCCACACTAATGGGACTACCATCGTTCGAAAGGGCACGTCTAGGGCTATCTACCCAGGGATTTTAAGGCAAATCGGTCACCACGACCCGTTCCAAATCCGCCGGACCGCACTTTGGAACGGTGCCGCTCCGCGGCCAAGGAACCTAGAGATCCGCGGATCGGCTCGCGGAGCTCCCAGGACACTTGGCTTCTGCCACTAGGAAGGGCAGGCTCCGCACTTGCACGGCCGAGGAGCGGCAAAACCAAAACTGACATGCCCCCACCCGATGCACCTTCCCGGGGTGACAAGAATTCGAGCCTGGGCTCATTCGAAAGCCAAGTATCTCTAGTTTATGTATGCTAAAATGTGTCAGGATTGGAGCTACGGCGGGCCCGTGGCCGCGGAACAAATTGCGCGGAACCGCATGAAAAATCGTCTAAGTGTCAAATGCATTGGAATCGCCATAGGGAATTTCACCGACTTTGCGGCTCTATATCTCGCGTGCCTTTCGGGCTAGAGACTCGGTTCTGGTGTTGGTGCAGAGCCCAAGTCCTCCCCTACGAGATCACCAAAGGGCGTGTGGCTCACACTTATGGCCGGGTCACAGTACCGGGTGAAGTGGACCTTGTCCCGGTGACCATTTAACATTGGAATCTCCATAGGGAAACTTTAACATGGGAAACGCCTTAGGGAATGTGGACCGACTTTGCGGCCCTATATCTCCCAAAACCTTGGGGCTAGAGACTAGCTTTCACGACCCTTGTGGAGCCCCAAGTCTACATGTGGACCGACTTTGCGGCCCTATATCTCCCGAACCCTTGGGGCTAGAGACTAGCTTTCAGCACCGTCGTGGAGCCCCAAGTCTCCTCTACAAAGTGAGTGGCTTTAATTTTGTACGCCACGAAAGGCGACTGCTCGGTACCGGGCCAAAGTGGACCTTCGCGGCCAAATCTTGACCTACTTTGGCCCCGCGTATCTCCGGTTCTCTTGGGGCCACACTAATGGGACTACCATCGTTCGAAAGAACACGTCTAGGGCTATCTACCCAGGGATTTTAAGGCAAATCGGTCACCACGACCCGTTCCAAATCCGCCGGACCGCACTTTGGAACGGTGCCGCTCCGCGGCCAAGGAACCTAGAGATCCACGGATCGGCTCGCGGAGCTCCCAGGACACTTGGCTTCTGCCACTAGGAAGGGCAGGCTCCGCACTTGCACGGCCGAGGAGCGGCAAAACCAAAACCGACATGCCCCCACCCGATGCACCTTCCCGGGGTGACAAGAATTCGAGCCTGGGCTCATTCGAAAGCCAAGTATCTCTAGTTTATGTATGCTAAAATGTGTCAGGATTGGAGCTACGGCGGGCCCGTGGCCGCGGAACAAATTGCGCGGAACCGCATGAAAAATCGTCTAAGTGTCAAATGCATTGGAATCGCCATAGGGAATTTCACCGACTTTGCGGCTCTATATCTCGCGTGCCTTTCGGGCTAGAGACTCGGTTCTGGTGTTGGTGCAGAGCCCAAGTCCTCCCCTACGAGATCACCAAAGGGCGTGTGGCTCACACTTATGGCCGGGTCACAGTACCGGGTGAAGTGGACCTTGTCCCGGTGACCATTTAACATTGGAATCTCCATAGGGAAACTTTAACATGGGAAACGCCTTAGGGAATGTGGACCGACTTTGCGGCCCTATATCTCCCAAACCCTTGGGGCTAGAGACTAGCTTTCACGACCCTTGTGGAGCCCCAAGTCTACATGTGGACCGACTTTGCGGCCCTATATCTCCCGAACCCTTGGGGCTAGAGACTAGCTTTCACGACCCTTGTGGAGCCCCAAGTCTACATGTGGACCGACTTTGCGGCCCTATATCTCCCGAACCCTTGGGGCTAGAGACTAGCTTTCAGCACCGTCGTGGAGCCCCAAGTCTCCTCTACAAAGTGAGTGGCTTTAATTTTGTACGCCACGAAAGGCGACTGCTCGGTACCGGGCCAAAGTGGACCTTCGCGGCCAAATCTTGACCTACTTTGGCCCCGCGTATCTCCGGTTCTCTTGGGGCCACACTAATGGGACTACCATCGTTCGAAAGGGCACGTCTAGGGCTATCTACCCAGGGATTTTAAGGCAAATCGGTCACCACGACCCGTTCCAAATCCGCCGGACCGCACTTTGGAACGGTGCCGCTCCGCACTTGCACGGCAGAGGAGCGGCAAAACCAAAACCGACATGACCCCACCCGATGCACCTTCCCGGGGTGACAAAAATTCGAGCCCAGGCTCATTCGAAAGCCAAGTATCTCTAGTTTATGTGTGCGAAAATGTGTCAGGATTGGAGCTACGGCGGGCCCGTGGCCGCGAAACAAAGTGCGCGGAACCGCATGAAAAATCGTCCAAGTGTCAAATGCATTGAAATCGCCATAGGGAATTTCACCGACTTTGCGGCTCTATATCTCGCGTGCCTTTCGGGCTAGAGACTCGGTTCTGGTGTTGGTGCAGAGCCCAAGTCCTCCCCTACGAGATCACCAAAGGGCGTGTGGCTCACACTTATGGCCGGGTCACAGTACCGGGTGAAGTGGACTTGTCCCGGTGACCATTTAACATTGGAATCTCCATAGGGAAACTTTAACATGGTAAACGCCTTAGGGAATGTGGACCGACTTTGCGGCCCTATATCTCCCGAACCCTTGGGGCTAGAGACTAGCTTTCACGACCCTTGTGGAGCCCCAAGTCTACATGTGGACCGACTTTGCGGCCCTATATCTCCCGAACCCTTGGGGCTAGAGACTAGCTTTCACGACCCTTGTGGAGCCCCAAGTCTACATGTGGACCGACTTTGCGGCCCTATATCTCCCGAACTCTTGGGGCTAGAGACTAGCTTTCAGCACCGTCGTGGAGCCCCAAGTCTCCTCTACAAAGTGAGTGGCTTTAATTTTCTACGCCACAAAAGGCGACTGCTCGGTACCGGGCCAAAGTGGACCTTCGCGGCCAAATCTTGACCTACTTTGGCCCCGCGTATCTCCGGTTCTCTTGGGGCCACACTAATGGGACTACCATCGTTCGAAAGGGCACGTCTAGGGCTATCTACCCAGGGCTTTTAAGGCAAATCGGTCACCACGACCCGTTCCAAATCCGCCGGACCGCACTTTGGAACGGTGCCGCTCCGCGGCCAAGGAACCTAGAGATCCGCGGATCGGCTCGCGGAGCTCCCAGGACACTTGGCTTCTGCCACTAGGAAGGGCAGGCTCCGCACTTGCACGGCCGAGGAGCGGCAAAACCAAAACCGACATGCCCCCACCCGATGCACCTTCCCGGGGTGACAAGAATTCGAGCCTGGGCTCATTCGAAAGCCAAGTATCTCTAGTTTATGTATGCTAAAATGTGTCAGGATTGGAGCTACGGCGGGCCCGTGGCCGCGGAACAAATTGCGCGGAACCGCATGAAAAATCGTCTAAGTGTCAAATGCATTGGAATCGCCATAGGGAATTTCACCGACTTTGCGGCTCTATATCTCGCGCGCCTTTCGGGCTAAAGACTCGGTTCTGGTGTTGGTGCAGAGCCCAAGTCCTCCCCTACGAGATCACCAAAGGGCGTGTGGCTCACACTTATGGCCGGGTCACAGTACCGGGTGAAGTGGACCTTGTCCCGGTGACCATTTAACATTGGAATCTCCATAGGGAAACTTTAACATGGGAAACGCCTTAGGGAATGTGGACCGACTTTGCGGCCCTATATCTCCCAAACCCTTGGGGCTAGAGACTAGCTTTCACGACCCTTGTGGAGCCCCAAGTCTACATGTGGACCGACTTTGCGGCCCTATATCTCCCGAACCCTTGGGGCTAGAGACTAGCTTTCACGACCCTTGTGGAGCCCCAAGTCTACATGTGGACCGACTTTGCGGCCCTATATCTCCCGAACCCTTGGGGCTAGAGACTAGCTTTCAAGACCCTTGTGGAGCCCCAGGTCTACATGTGGACCGACTTTGCGGCCCTATATCTCCCGAACCCTTGGGGCTAGAGACTAGCTTTCATGACCCTTGTGGAGCCCCAAGTCTACATGTGGACCGACTTTGCGGCCCTATATCTCCCGAACCCTTGGGGCTAGAGACTAGCTTTCAGCACCGTCGTGGAGCCCCAAGTCTCCTCTACAAAGTGAGTGGCTTTAATTTTCTACGCCACGAAAGGCGACTGCTCGGTACCGGGCCAAAGTGGACCTTCGCGGCCAAATCTTGACCTACTTTGGCCCCGCGTATCTCCGGTTCTCTTGGGGCCACACTAATGGGACTACCATCGTTCGAAAGGGCACGTCTAGGGCTATCTACCCAGGGATTTTAAGGCAAATCGGTCACCACGACCCGTTCCAAATCCGCCGGACCGCACTTTGGAACGGTGCCGCTCCGCGGCCAAGGAACCTAGAGATCCGCGGATCGGCTCGCGGAGCTCCCAGGACACTTGGCTTCTGCCACTAGGAAGGGCAGGCTCCGCACTTGCACGGCCGAGGAGCGGCAAAACCAAAACCGACATGCCCCCACCCGATGCACCTTCCCGGGGTGACAAGAATTCGAGCCTGGGCTCATTCGAAAGCCAAGTATCTCTAGTTTATGTATGCTAAAATGTGTCAGGATTGGAGCTACGGCGGGCCCGTGGCCGCGGAACAAATTGCGCGGAACCGCATGAAAAATCGTCTAAGTGTCAAATGCATTGGAATCGCCATAGGGAATTTCACCGACTTTGCGGCTCTATATCTCGCGTGCCTTTCGGGCTAGAGACTCGGTTCTGGTGTTGGTGCAGAGCCCAAGTCCTCCCCTACGAGATCACCAAAGGGCGTGTGGCTCACACTTATGGCCGGGTCACAGTACCGGGTGAAGTGGACCTTGTCCCGGTGACCATTTAACATTGGAATCTCCATAGGGAAACTTTAACATGGGAAACGCCTTAGGGAATGTGGACCGACTTTGCGGCCCTATATCTCCCAAAACCTTGGGGCTAGAGACTAGCTTTCACGACCCTTGTGGAGCCCCAAGTCTACATGTGGACCGACTTTGCGGCCCTATATCTCCCGAACCCTTGGGGCTAGAGACTAGCTTTCACGACCCTTGTGGAGCCCCAAGTCTACATGTGGACCGACTTTGCGGCCCTATATCTCCCGAACCCTTGGGGCTAGAGACTAGCTTTCAGCACCGTCGTGGAGCCCCAAGTCTCCTCTACAAAGTGAGTGGCTTTAATTTTGTACGCCACGAAAGGCGACTGCTCGGTACCGGGCCAAAGTGGACCTTCGCGGCCAAATCTTGACCTACTTTGGCCCCGCGTATCTCCGGTTCTCTTGGGGCCACACTAATGGGACTACCATCGTTCGAAAGGGCACGTCTAGGGCTATCTACCCAGGGATTTTAAGGCAAATCGGTCACCACGACCCGTTCCAAATCCGCCGGACCGCACTTTGGAACGGTGCCGCTCCGCGGCCAAGGAACCTAGAGATCCGCGGATCGGCTCGCGGAGCTCCCAGGACACTTGGCTTCTGCCACTAGGAAGGGCAGGCTCCGCACTTGCACGGCCGAGGAGCGGCAAAACCAAAACCGACATGCCCCCACCCGATGCACCTTCCCGGGGTGACAAGAATTCGAGCCTGGGCTCATTCGAAAGCCAAGTATCTCTAGTTTATGTATGCTAAAATGTGTCAGGATTGGAGCTACGGCGGGCCCGTGGCCGCGGAACAAATTGCGCGGAACCGCATGAAAAATCGTCTAAGTGTCAAATGCATTGGAATCGCCATAGGGAATTTCACCGACTTTGCGGCTCTATATCTCGCGTGCCTTTCGGGCTAGAGACTCGGTTCTGGTGTTGGTGCAGAGCCCAAGTCCTCCCCTACGAGATCACCAAAGGGCGTGTGGCTCACACTTATGGCCGGGTCACAGTACCGGGTGAAGTGGACCTTGTCCCGGTGACCATTTAACATTGGAATCTCCATAGGGAAACTTTAACATGGGAAACGCCTTAGGGAATGTGGACCGACTTTGCGGCCCTATATCTCCCAAACCCTTGGGGCTAGAGACTAGCTTTCACGACCCTTGTGGAGCCCCAAGTCTACCTGTGGACCGACTTTGCGGCCCTATATCTCCCGAACCCTTGGGGCTAGAGACTAGCTTTCACGACCCTTGTGGAGCCCCAAGTCTACATGTGGACCGACTTTGCGGCCCTATATCTCCCGAACCCTTGGGGCTAGAGACTAGCTTTCAGCACCGTCGTGGAGCCCCAAGTCTCCTCTACAAAGTGAGTGGCTTTAATTTTGTACGCCACGAAAGGCGACTGCTCGGTACCGGGCCAAAGTGGACCTTCGCGGCCAAATCTTGACCTACTTTGGCCCCGCGTATCTCCGGTTCTCTTGGGGCCACACTAATGGGACTACCATCGTTCGAAAGGGCACGTCTAGGGCTATCTACCCAGGGATTTTAAGGCAAATCGGTCACCACGACCCGTTCCAAATCCGCCGGACCGCACTTTGGAACGGTGCCGCTCCGCACTTGCACGGCAGAGGAGCGGCAAAACCAAAACCGACATGACCCCACCCGATGCACCTTCCCGGGGTGACAAAAATTCGAGCCCAGGCTCATTCGAAAGCCAAGTATCTCTAGTTTATGTGTGCGAAAATGTGTCAGGATTGGAGCTACGGCGGGCCCGTGGCCGCGAAACAAAGTGCGCGGAACCGCATGAAAAATCGTCCAAGTGTCAAATGCATTGAAATCGCCATAGGGAATTTCACCGACTTTGCGGCTCTATATCTCGCGTGCCTTTCGGGCTAGAGACTCGGTTCTGGTGTTGGTGCAGAGCCCAAGTCCTCCCCTACGAGATCACCAAAGGGCGTGTGGCTCACACTTATGGCCGGGTCACAGTACCGGGTGAAGTGGACTTGTCCCGGTGACCATTTAACATTGGAATCTCCATAGGGAAACTTTAACATGGTAAACGCCTTAGGGAATGTGGACCGACTTTGCGGCCCTATATCTCCCGAACCCTTGGGGCTAGAGACTAGCTTTCACGACCCTTGTGGAGCCCCAAGTCTACATGTGGACCGACTTTGCGGCCCTATATCTCCCGAACCCTTGGGGCTAGAGACTAGCTTTCACGACCCTTGTGGAGCCCCAAGTCTACATGTGGACCGACTTTGCGGCCCTATATCTCCCGAACTCTTGGGGCTAGAGACTAGCTTTCAGCACCGTCGTGGAGCCCCAAGTCTCCTCTACAAAGTGAGTGGCTTTAATTTTCTACGCCACAAAAGGCGACTGCTCGGTACCGGGCCAAAGTGGACCTTCGCGGCCAAATCTTGACCTACTTTGGCCCCGCGTATCTCCGGTTCTCTTGGGGCCACACTAATGGGACTACCATCGTTCGAAAGGGCACGTCTAGGGCTATCTACCCAGGGATTTTAAGGCAAATCGGTCACCACGACCCGTTCCAAATCCGCCGGACCGCACTTTGGAACGGTGCCGCTCCGCGGCCAAGGAACCTAGAGATCCGCGGATCGGCTCGCGGAGCTCCCAGGACACTTGGCTTCTGCCACTAGGAAGGGCAGGCTCCGCACTTGCACGGCCGAGGAGCGGCAAAACCAAAACCGACATGCCCCCACCCGATGCACCTTCCCGGGGTGACAAGAATTCGAGCCTGGGCTCATTCGAAAGCCAAGTATCTCTAGTTTATGTATGCTAAAATGTGTCAGGATTGGAGCTACGGCGGGCCCGTGGCCGCGGAACAAATTGCGCGGAACCGCATGAAAAATCGTCTAAGTGTCAAATGCATTGGAATCGCCATAGGGAATTTCACCGACTTTGCGGCTCTATATCTCGCGCGCCTTTCGGGCTAAAGACTCGGTTCTGGTGTTGGTGCAGAGCCCAAGTCCTCCCCTACGAGATCACCAAAGGGCGTGTGGCTCACACTTATGGCCGGGTCACAGTACCGGGTGAAGTGGACCTTGTCCCGGTGACCATTTAACATTGGAATCTCCATAGGGAAACTTTAACATGGGAAACGCCTTAGGGAATGTGGACCGACTTTGCGGCCCTATATCTCCCAAACCCTTGGGGCTAGAGACTAGCTTTCACGACCCTTGTGGAGCCCCAAGTCTACATGTGGACCGACTTTGCGGCCCTATATCTCCCGAACCCTTGGGGCTAGAGGCTAGCTTTCACGACCCTTGTGGAGCCCCAAGTCTACATGTGGACCGACTTTGCGGCCCTATATCTCCCGAACCCTTGGGGCTAGAGACTAGCTTTCACGACCCTTGTGGAGCCCCAGGTCTACATGTGGACCGACTTTGCGGCCCTATATCTCCCGAACCCTTGGGGCTAGAGACTAGCTTTCATGACCCTTGTGGAGCCCCAAGTCTACATGTGGACCGACTTTGCGGCCCTATATCTCCCGAACCCTTGGGGCTAGAGACTAGCTTTCAGCACCGTCGTGGAGCCCCAAGTCTCCTCTACAAAGTGAGTGGCTTTAATTTTCTACGCCACGAAAGGCGACTGCTCGGTACCGGGCCAAAGTGGACCTTCGCGGCCAAATCTTGACCTACTTTGGCCCCGCGTATCTCCGGTTCTCTTGGGGCCACACTAATGGGACTACCATCGTTCGAAAGGGCACGTCTAGGGCTATCTACCCAGGGATTTTAAGGCAAATCGGTCACCACGACCCGTTCCAAATCCGCCGGACCGCACTTTGGAACGGTGCCGCTCCGCGGCCAAGGAACCTAGAGATCCGCGGATCGGCTCGCGGAGCTCCCAGGACACTTGGCTTCTGCCACTAGGAAGGGCAGGCTCCGCACTTGCACGGCCGAGGAGCGGCAAAACCAAAACCGACATGCCCCCACCCGATGCACCTTCCCGGGGTGACAAGAATTCGAGCCTGGGCTCATTCGAAAGCCAAGTATCTCTAGTTTATGTATGCTAAAATGTGTCAGGATTGGAGCTACGGCGGGCCCGTGGCCGCGGAACAAATTGCGCGGAACCGCATGAAAAATCGTCTAAGTGTCAAATGCATTGGAATCGCCATAGGGAATTTCACCGACTTTGCGGCTCTATATCTCGCGTGCCTTTCGGGCTAGAGACTCGGTTCTGGTGTTGGTGCAGAGCCCAAGTCCTCCCCTACGAGATCACCAAAGGGCGTGTGGCTCACACTTATGGCCGGGTCACAGTACCGGGTGAAGTGGACCTTGTCCCGGTGACCATTTAACATTGGAATCTCCATAGGGAAACTTTAACATGGGAAACGCCTTAGGGAATGTGGACCGACTTTGCGGCCCTATATCTCCCAAAACCTTGGGGCTAGAGACTAGCTTTCACGACCCTTGTGGAGCCCCAAGTCTACATGTGGACCGACTTTGCGGCCCTATATCTCCCGAACCCTTGGGGCTAGAGACTAGCTTTCACGACCCTTGTGGAGCCCCAAGTCTACATGTGGACCGACTTTGCGGCCCTATATCTCCCGAACCCTTGGGGCTAGAGACTAGCTTTCACGACCCTTGTGGAGCCCCAGGTCTACATGTGGACCGACTTTGCGGCCCTATATCTCCCGAACCCTTGGGGCTAGAGACTAGCTTTCATGACCCTTGTGGAGCCCCAAGTCTACATGTGGACCGACTTTGCGGCCCTATATCTCCCGAACCCTTGGGGCTAGAGACTAGCTTTCAGCACCGTCGTGGAGCCCCAAGTCTCCTCTACAAAGTGAGTGGCTTTAATTTTCTACGCCACGAAAGGCGACTGCTCGGTACCGGGCCAAAGTGGACCTTCGCGGCCAAATCTTGACCTACTTTGGCCTCGCGTATCTCCGGTTCTCTTGGGGCCACACTAATGGGACTACCATCGTTCGAAAGGGCACGTCTAGGGCTATCTACCCAGGGATTTTAAGGCAAATCGGTCACCACGACCCGTTCCAAATCCGCCGGACCGCACTTTGGAACGGTGCCGCTCCGCGGCCAAGGAACCTAGAGATCCGCGGATCGGCTCGCGGAGCTCCCAGGACACTTGGCTTCTGCCACTAGGAAGGGCAGGCTCCGCACTTGCACGGCCGAGGAGCGGCAAAACCAAAACCGACATGCCCCCACCCGATGCACCTTCCCGGGGTGACAAGAATTCGAGCCTGGGCTCATTCGAAAGCCAAGTATCTCTAGTTTATGTATGCTAAAATGTGTCAGGATTGGAGCTACGGCGGGCCCGTGGCCGCGGAACAAATTGCGCGGAACCGCATGAAAAATCGTCTAAGTGTCAAATGCATTGGAATCGCCATAGGGAATTTCACCGACTTTGCGGCTCTATATCTCGCGTGCCTTTCGGGCTAGAGACTCGGTTCTGGTGTTGGTGCAGAGCCCAAGTCCTCCCCTACGAGATCACCAAAGGGCGTGTGGCTCACACTTATGGCCGGGTCACAGTACCGGGTGAAGTGGACCTTGTCCCGGTGACCATTTAACATTGGAATCTCCATAGGGAAACTTTAACATGGGAAACGCCTTAGGGAATGTGGACCGACTTTGCGGCCCTATATCTCCCAAACCCTTGGGGCTAGAGACTAGCTTTCACGACCCTTGTGGAGCCCCAAGTCTACATGTGGACCGACTTTGCGGCCCTATATCTCCCGAACCCTTGGGGCTAGAGACTAGCTTTCACGACCCTTGTGGAGCCCCAAGTCTACATGTGGACCGACTTTGCGGCCCTATATCTCCCGAACCCTTGGGGCTAGAGACTAGCTTTCACGACCCTTGTGGAGCCCCAAGTCTACATGTGGACCGACTTTGCGGCCCTATATCTCCCGAACCCTTGGGGCTAGAGACTAGCTTTCATGACCCTTGTGGAGCCCCAAGTCTACATGTGGACCGACTTTGCGGCCCTATATCTTTCGAACCCTTGGGGCTAGAGACTAGCTTTCAGCACCGTCGTGGAGCCCCAAGTCTCCTCTACAAAGTGAGTGGCTTTAATTTTCTACGCCACGAAAGGCGACTGCTCGGTACCGGGCCAAAGTGGACCTTCGCGGCCAAATCTTGACCTACTTTGGCCCCGCGTATCTCCGGTTCTCTTGGGGCCACACTAATGGGACTACCATCGTTCGAAAGGGCACGTCTAGGGCTATCTACCCAGGGATTTTAAGGCAAATCGGTCACCACGACCCGTTCCAAATCCGCCGGACCGCACTTTGGAACGGTGCCGCTCCGCACTTGCACGGCAGAGGAGCGGCAAAACCAAAACCGACATGACCCCACCCGATGCACCTTCCCGGGGTGACAAAAATTCGAGCCCAGGCTCATTCGAAAGCCAAGTATCTCTAGTTTATGTGTGCGAAAATGTGTCAGGATTGGAGCTACGGCGGGCCCGTGGCCGCGAAACAAAGTGCGCGGAACCGCATGAAAAATCGTCCAAGTGTCAAATGCATTGAAATCGCCATAGGGAATTTCACCGACTTTGCGGCTCTATATCTCGCGTGCCTTTCGGGCTAGAGACTCGGTTCTGGTGTTGGTGCAGAGCCCAAGTCCTCCCCTACGAGATCACCAAAGGGCGTGTGGCTCACACTTATGGCCGGGTCACAGTACCGGGTGAAGTGGACTTGTCCCGGTGACCATTTAACATTGGAATCTCCATAGGGAAACTTTAACATGGTAAACGCCTTAGGGAATGTGGACCGACTTTGCGGCCCTATATCTCCCGAACCCTTGGGGCTAGAGACTAGCTTTCACGACCCTTGTGGAGCCCCAAGTCTACATGTGGACCGACTTTGCGGCCCTATATCTCCCGAACCCTTGGGGCTAGAGACTAGCTTTCACGACCCTTGTGGAGCCCCAAGTCTACATGTGGACCGACTTTGCGGCCCTATATCTCCCGAACTCTTGGGGCTAGAGACTAGCTTTCAGCACCGTCGTGGAGCCCCAAGTCTCCTCTACAAAGTGAGTGGCTTTAATTTTCTACGCCACAAAAGGCGACTGCTCGGTACCGGGCCAAAGTGGACCTTCGCGGCCAAATCTTGACCTACTTTGGCCCCGCGTATCTCCGGTTCTCTTGGGGCCACACTAATGGGACTACCATCGTTCGAAAGGGCACGTCTAGGGCTATCTACCCAGGGCTTTTAAGGCAAATCGGTCACCACGACCCGTTCCAAATCCGCCGGACCGCACTTTGGAACGGTGCCCCTCCGCGGCCAAGGAACCTAGAGATCCGCGGATCGGCTCGCGGAGCTCCCAGGACACTTGGCTTCTGCCACTAGGAAGGGCAGGCTCCGCACTTGCACGGCCGAGGAGCGGCAAAACCAAAACCGACATGCCCCCACCCGATGCACCTTCCCGGGGTGACAAGAATTCGAGCCTGGGCTCATTCGAAAGCCAAGTATCTCTAGTTTATGTATGCTAAAATGTGTCAGGATTGGAGCTACGGCGGGCCCGTGGGCGCGGAACAAATTGCGCGGAACCGCATGAAAAATCGTCTAAGTGTCAAATGCATTGGAATCGCCATAGGGAATTTCACCGACTTTGCGGCTCTATATCTCGCGCGCCTTTCGGGCTAAAGACTCGGTTCTGGTGTTGGTGCAGAGCCCAAGTCCTCCCCTACGAGATCACCAAAGGGCGTGTGGCTCACACTTATGGCCGGGTCACAGTACCGGGTGAAGTGAACCTTGTCCCGGTGACCATTTAACATTGGAATCTCCATAGGGAAACTTTAACATGGGAAACGCCTTAGGGAATGTGGACCGACTTTGCGGCCCTATATCTCCCAAACCCTTGGGGCTAGAGACTAGCTTTCACGACCCTTGTGGAGCCCCAAGTCTACATGTGGACCGACTTTGCGGCCCTATATCTCCCGAACCCTTGGGGCTAGAGACTAGCTTTCACGACCCTTGTGGAGCCCCAAGTCTACATGTGGACCGACTTTGCGGCCCTATATCTCCCGAACCCTTGGGGCTAGAGACTAGCTTTCACGACCCTTGTGGAGCCCCAGGTCTACATGTGGACCGACTTTGCGGCCCTATATCTCCCGAACCCTTGGGGCTAGAGACTAGCTTTCATGACCCTTGTGGAGCCCCAAGTCTACATGTGGACCGACTTTGCGGCCCTATATCTCCCGAACCCTTGGGGCTAGAGACTAGCTTTCAGCACCGTCGTGGAGCCCCAAGTCTCCTCTACAAAGTGAGTGGCTTTAATTTTCTACGCCACGAAAGGCGACTGCTCGGTACCGGGCCAAAGTGGACCTTCGCGGCCAAATCTTGACCTACTTTGGCCCCGCGTATCTCCGGTTCTCTTGGGGCCACACTAATGGGACTACCATCGTTCGAAAGGGCACGTCTAGGGCTATCTACCCAGGGATTTTAAGGCAAATTGGTCACCACGACCCGTTCCAAATCCGCCGGACCGCACTTTGGAACGGTGCCGCTCCGCGGCCAAGGAACCTAGAGATCCGCGGATCGGCTCGCGGAGCTCCCAGGACACTTGGCTTCTGCCACTAGGAAGGGCAGGCTCCGCACTTGCACGGCCGAGGAGCGGCAAAACCAAAACCGACATGCCCCCACCCGATGCACCTTCCCGGGGTGACAAGAATTCGAGCCTGGGCTCATTCGAAAGCCAAGTATCTCTAGTTTATGTATGCTAAAATGTGTCAGGATTGGAGCTACGGCGGGCCCGTGGCCGCGGAACAAATTGCGCGGAACCGCATGAAAAATCGTCTAAGTGTCAAATGCATTGGAATCGCCATAGGGAATTTCACCGACTTTGCGGCTCTATATCTCGCGTGCCTTTCGGGCTAGAGACTCGGTTCTGGTGTTGGTGCAGAGCCCAAGTCCTCCCCTACGAGATCACCAAAGGGCGTGTGGCTCAAACTTATGGCCGGGTCACAGTACCGGGTGAAGTGGACCTTGTCCCGGTGACCATTTAACATTGGAATCTCCATAGGGAAACTTTAACATGGGAAACGCCTTAGGGAATGTGGACCGACTTTGCGGCCCTATATCTCCCAAACCCTTGGGGCTAGAGACTAGCTTTCACGACCCTTGTGGAGCCCCAAGTCTACATGTGGACCGACTTTGCGGCCCTATATCTCCCGAACCCTTGGGGCTAGAGACTAGCTTTCACGACCCTTGTGGAGCCCCAAGTCTACATGTGGACCGACTTTGCGGCCCTATATCTCCCGAACCCTTGGGGCTAGAGACTAGCTTTCACGACCCTTGTGGAGCCCCAAGTCTACATGTGGACCGACTTTGCGGCCCTATATCTCCCGAACCCTTGGGGCTAGAGACTAGCTTTCATGACCCTTGTGGAGCCCCAAGTCTACATGTGGACCGACTTTGCGGCCCTATATCTTTCGAACCCTTGGGGCTAGAGACTAGCTTTCAGCACCGTCGTGGAGCCCCAAGTCTCCTCTACAAAGTGAGTGGCTTTAATTTTGTACGCCACGAAAGGCGACTGCTCGGTACCGGGCCAAAGTGGACCTTCGCGGCCAAATCTTGACCTACTTTGGCCCCGCGTATCTCCGGTTCTCTTGGGGCCACACTAATGGGACTACCATCGTTCGAAAGGGCACGTCTAGGGCTATCTACCCAGGGATTTTAAGGCAAATCGGTCACCACGACCCGTTCCAAATCCGCCGGACCGCACTTTGGAACGGTGCCGCTCCGCACTTGCACGGCAGAGGAGCGGCAAAACCAAAACCGACATGACCCCACCCGATGCACCTTCCCGGGGTGACAAAAATTCGAGCCCAGGCTCATTCGAAAGCCAAGTATCTCTAGTTTATGTGTGCGAAAATGTGTCAGGATTGGAGCTACGGCGGGCCCGTGGCCGCGAAACAAAGTGCGCGGAACCGCATGAAAAATCGTCCAAGTGTCAAATGCATTGAAATCGCCATAGGGAATTTCACCGACTTTGCGGCTCTATATCTCGCGTGCCTTTCGGGCTAGAGACTCGGTTCTGGTGTTGGTGCAGAGCCCAAGTCCTCCCCTACGAGATCACCAAAGGGCGTGTGGCTCACACTTATGGCCGGGTCACAGTACCGGGTGAAGTGGACTTGTCCCGGTGACCATTTAACATTGGAATCTCCATAGGGAAACTTTAACATGGTAAACGCCTTAGGGAATGTGGACCGACTTTGCGGCCCTATATCTCCCGAACCCTTGGGGCTAGAGACTAGCTTTCACGACCCTTGTGGAGCCCCAAGTCTACATGTGGACCGACTTTGCGGCCCTATATCTCCCGAACCCTTGGGGCTAGAGACTAGCTTTCACGACCCTTGTGGAGCCCCAAGTCTACATGTGGACCGACTTTGCGGCCCTATATCTCCCGAACTCTTGGGGCTAGAGACTAGCTTTCAGCACCGTCGTGGAGCCCCAAGTCTCCTCTACAAAGTGAGTGGCTTTAATTTTCTACGCCACAAAAGGCGACTGCTCGGTACCGGGCCAAAGTGGACCTTCGCGGCCAAATCTTGACCTACTTTGGCCCCGCGTATCTCCGGTTCTCTTGGGGCCACACTAATGGGACTACCATCGTTCGAAAGGGCACGTCTAGGGCTATCTACACAGGGCTTTTAAGGCAAATCGGTCACCACGACCCGTTCCAAATCCGCCGGACCGCACTTTGGAACGGTGCCCCTCCGCGGCCAAGGAACCTAGAGATCCGCGGATCGGCTCGCGGAGCTCCCAGGACACTTGGCTTCTGCCACTAGGAAGGGCAGGCTCCGCACTTGCACGGCCGAGGAGCGGCAAAACCAAAACCGACATGCCCCCACCCGATGCACCTTCCCGGGGTGACAAGAATTCGAGCCTGGGCTCATTCGAAAGCCAAGTATCTCTAGTTTATGTATGCTAAAATGTGTCAGGATTGGAGCTACGGCGGGCCCGTGGGCGCGGAACAAATTGCGCGGAACCGCATGAAAAATCGTCTAAGTGTCAAATGCATTGGAATCGCCATAGGGAATTTCACCGACTTTGCGGCTCTATATCTCGCGCGCCTTTCGGGCTAAAGACTCGGTTCTGGTGTTGGTGCAGAGCCCAAGTCCTCCCCTACGAGATCACCAAAGGGCGTGTGGCTCACACTTATGGCCGGGTCACAGTACCGGGTGAAGTGGACCTTGTCCCGGTGACCATTTAACATTGGAATCTCCATAGGGAAACTTTAACATGGGAAACGCCTTAGGGAATGTGGACCGACTTTGCGGCCCTATATCTCCCAAACCCTTGGGGCTAGAGACTAGCTTTCACGACCCTTGTGGAGCCCCAAGTCTACATGTGGACCGACTTTGCGGCCCTATATCTCCCGAACCCTTGGGGCTAGAGACTAGCTTTCACGACCCTTGTGGAGCCCCAAGTCTACATGTGGACCGACTTTGCGGCCCTATATCTCCCGAACCCTTGGGGCTAGAGACTAGCTTTCACGACCCTTGTGGAGCCCCAGGTCTACATGTGGACCGACTTTGCGGCCCTATATCTCCCGAACCCTTGGGGCTAGAGACTAGCTTTCATGACCCTTGTGGAGCCCCAAGTCTACATGTGGACCGACTTTGCGGCCCTATATCTCCCGAACCCTTGGGGCTAGAGACTAGCTTTCAGCACCGTCGTGGAGCCCCAAGTCTCCTCTACAAAGTGAGTGGCTTTAATTTTCTACGCCACGAAAGGCGACTGCTCGGTACCGGGCCAAAGTGGACCTTCGCGGCCAAATCTTGACCTACTTTGGCCCCGCGTATCTCCGGTTCTCTTGGGGCCACACTAATGGGACTACCATCGTTCGAAAGGGCACGTCTAGGGCTATCTACCCAGGGATTTTAAGGCAAATCGGTCACCACGACCCGTTCCAAATCCGCCGGACCGCACTTTGGAACGGTGCCGCTCCGCGGCCAAGGAACCTAGAGATCCGCGGATCGGCTCGCGGAGCTCCCAGGACACTTGGCTTCTGCCACTAGGAAGGGCAGGCTCCGCACTTGCACGGCCGAGGAGCGGCAAAACCAAAACCGACATGCCCCCACCCGATGCACCTTCCCGGGGTGACAAGAATTCGAGCCTGGGCTCATTCGAAAGCCAAGTATCTCTAGTTTATGTATGCTAAAATGTGTCAGGATTGGAGCTACGGCGGGCCCGTGGCCGCGGAACAAATTGCGCGGAACCGCATGAAAAATCGTCTAAGTGTCAAATGCATTGGAATCGCCATAGGGAATTTCACCGACTTTGCGGCTCTATATCTCGCGTGCCTTTCGGGCTGGAGACTCGGTTCTGGTGTTGGTGCAGAGCCCAAGTCCTCCCCTACGAGATCACCAAAGGGCGTGTGGCTCACACTTATGGCCGGGTCACAGTACCGGGTGAAGTGGACCTTGTCCCGGTGACCATTTAACATTGGAATCTCCATAGGGAAACTTTAACATGGGAAACGCCTTAGGGAATGTGGACCGACTTTGCGGCCCTATATCTCCCAAAACCTTGGGGCTAGAGACTAGCTTTCACGACCCTTGTGGAGCCCCAAGTCTACATGTGGACCGACTTTGCGGCCCTATATCTCCCGAACCCTTGGGGCTAGAGACTAGCTTTCACGACCCTTGTGGAGCCCCAAGTCTACATGTGGACCGACTTTGCGGCCCTATATCTCCCGAACCCTTGGGGCTAGAGACTAGCTTTCACGACCCTTGTGGAGCCCCAGGTCTACATGTGGACCGACTTTGCGGCCCTATATCTCCCGAACCCTTGGGGCTAGAGACTAGCTTTCATGACCCTTGTGGAGCCCCAAGTCTACATGTGGACCGACTTTGCGGCCCTATATCTCCCGAACCCTTGGGGCTAGAGACTAGCTTTCAGCACCGTCGTGGAGCCCCAAGTCTCCTCTACAAAGTGAGTGGCTTTAATTTTCTACGCCACGAAAGGCGACTGCTCGGTACCGGGCCAAAGTGGACCTTCGCGGCCAAATCTTGACCTACTTTGGCCCCGCGTATCTCCGGTTCTCTTGGGGCCACACTAATGGGACTACCATCGTTCGAAAGGGCACGTCTAGGGCTATCTACCCAGGGATTTTAAGGCAAATCGGTCACCACGACCCGTTCCAAATCCGCCGGACCGCACTTTGGAACGGTGCCGCTCCGCGGCCAAGGAACCTAGAGATCCGCGGATCGGCTCGCGGAGCTCCCAGGACACTTGGCTTCTGCCACTAGGAAGGGCAGGCTCCGCACTTGCACGGCCGAGGAGCGGCAAAACCAAAACCGACATGCCCCCACCCGATGCACCTTCCCGGGGTGACAAGAATTCGAGCCTGGGCTCATTCGAAAGCCAAGTATCTCTAGTTTATGTATGCTAAAATGTGTCAGGATTGGAGCTACGGCGGGCCCGTGGCCGCGGAACAAATTGCGCGGAACCGCATGAAAAATCGTCTAAGTGTCAAATGCATTGGAATCGCCATAGGGAATTTCACCGACTTTGCGGCTCTATATCTCGCGTGCCTTTCGTGCTAGAGACTCGGTTCTGGTGTTGGTGCAGAGCCCAAGTCCTCCCCTACGAGATCACCAAAGGGCGTGTGGCTCACACTTATGGCCGGGTCACAGTACCGGGTGAAGTGGACCTTGTCCCGGTGACCATTTAACATTGGAATCTCCATAGGGAAACTTTAACATGGGAAACGCCTTAGGGAATGTGGACCGACTTTGCGGCCCTATATCTCCCAAACCCTTGGGGCTAGAGACTAGCTTTCACGACCCTTGTGGAGCCCCAAGTCTACATGTGGACCGACTTTGCGGCCCTATATCTCCCGAACCCTTGGGGCTAGAGACTAGCTTTCACGACCCTTGTGGAGCCCCAAGTCTACATGTGGACCGACTTTGCGGCCCTATATCTCCCGAACCCTTGGGGCTAGAGACTAGCTTTCACGACCCTTGTGGAGCCCCAAGTCTACATGTGGACCGACTTTGCGGCCCTATATCTCCCGAACCCTTGGGGCTAGAGACTAGCTTTCATGACCCTTGTGGAGCCCCAAGTCTACATGTGGACCGACTTTGCGGCCCTATATCTCCCGAACCCTTGGGGCTAGAGACTAGCTTTCAGCACCGTCGTGGAGCCCCAAGTCTCCTCTACAAAGTGAGTGGCTTTAATTTTCTACGCCACGAAAGGCGACTGCTCGGTACCGGGCCAAAGTGGACCTTCGCGGCCAAATCTTGACCTACTTTGGCCCCGCGTATCTCCGGTTCTCTTGGGGCCACACTAATGGGACTACCATCGTTCAAAAGGGCACGTCTAGGGCTATCTACCCAGGGATTTTAAGGCAAATCGGTCACCACGACCCGTTCCAAATCCGCCGGACCGCACTTTGGAACGGTGCCGCTCCGCGGCCAAGGAACCTAGAGATCCGCGGATCGGCTCGCGGAGCTCCCAGGACACTTTGCTTCTGCCACTAGGAAGGGCAGGCTCCGCACTTGCACGGCCGAGGAGCGGCAAAACCAAAACCGACATGCCCCCAACCGATGCACCTTCCCGGGGTGACAAGAATTCGAGCCTGGGCTCATTCGAAAGCCAAGTATCTCTAGTTTATGTATGCTAAAATGTGTCAGGATTGGAGCTACGGCGGGCCCGTGGCCGCGGAACAAATTCCGCGGAACCGCATGAAAAATCGTCTAAGTGTCAAATGCATTGGAATCGCCATAGGGAATTTCACCGACTTTGCGGCTCTATATCTCGCGTGCCTTTCGGGCTAGAGACTCGGTTCTGGTGTTGGTGCAGAGCCCAAGTCCTCCCCTACGAGATTACCAAAGGGCGTGTGGCTCACACTTATGGCCGGGTCACAGTACCGGGTGAAGTGGACCTTGTCCCGGTGACCATTTAACATTGGAATCTCCATAGGGAAACTTTAACATGGGAAACGCCTTAGGGAATGTGGACCGACTTTGCGGCCCTATATCTCCCAAACCCTTGGGGCTAGAGACTAGCTTTCACGACCCTTGTGGAGCCCCAAGTCTACATGTGGACCGACTTTGCGGCCCTATATCTCCCGAACCCTTGGGGCTAGAGACTAGCTTTCAGCACCGTCGTGGAGCCCCAAGTCTCCTCTACAAAGTGAGTGGCTTTAATTTTGTACGCCACGAAAGGCGACTGCTCGGTACCGGGCCAAAGTGGACCTTCGCGGCCAAATCTTGACCTACTTTGGCCCCGCGTATCTCCGGTTCTCTTGGGGCCACACTAATGGGACTACCATCGTTCGAAAGGGCACGTCTAGGGCTATCTACCCAGGGATTTTAAGGCAAATCGGTCACCACGACCCGTTCCAAATCCGCCGGACCGCACTTTGGAACGGTGCCGCTCCGCACTTGCACGGCAGAGGAGCGGCAAAACCAAAACCGACATGACCCCACCCGATGCACCTTCCCGGGGTGACAAAAATTCGAGCCCAGGCTCATTCGAAAGCCAAGTATCTCTAGTTTATGTGTGCCAAAATGTGTCAGGATTGGAGCTACAGCGGGTCCGTGGCCGCGAAACAAAGTGCGCGGAACCGCATGAAAAATCGTCCAAGTGTCAAATGCATTGAAATCGCCTTAGGGAATTTCACCGACTTTGCGGCTCTATATCTCGCGTGCCTTTCGGGCTAGAGACTCGGTTCTGGTGTTGGTGCAGAGCCCAAGTCCTCCCCTACGAGATCATTAAAGGGCGTGTGGCTCACACTTATGGCCGGGTCACAGTACCGGGTGAAGTGGACCTTGTCCCGGTGACCATTTAACATTGGAATCTCCATAGGGAAACTTTAACATGGGAAACGCCTTAGGGAATGTGGACCGACTTTGCGGCCCTATATCTCCCAAACCCTTGGGGCTAGAGACTAGCTTTCACGACCCTTGTGGAGCCCCAAGTCTACATGTGGACCGACTTTGCGGCCCTATATCTCCCGAACCCTTGGGGCTAGAGACTAGCTTTCACGACCCTTGTGGAGCCCCAAGTCTACATGTGGACCGACTTTGCGGCCCTATATCTCCCGAACCCTTGGGGCTAGAGACTAGCTTTCACGACCCTTGTGGAGCCCCAAGTCTACATGTGGACCGACTTTGCGGCCCTATATCTCCCGAACCCTTGGGGCTAGAGACTAGCTTTCATGACCCTTGTGGAGCCCCAAGTCTACATGTGGACCGACTTTGCGGCCCTATATCTCCCGAACCCTTGGGGCTAGAGACTAGCTTTCAGCACCGTCGTGGAGCCCCAAGTCTCCTCTACAAAGTGAGTGGCTTTAATTTTCTACGCCACGAAAGGCGGCTGCTCGGTACCGGGCCAAAATGGACCTTCGCGGCCAAATCTTGACCTACTTTGGCCCCGCGTATCTCCGGTTCTCTTGGGGCCACACTAATGGGACTACCATCGTTCGAAAGGGCACGTCTAGGGCTATCTACCCAGGGATTTTAAGGCAAATCGGTCACCACGACCCGTTCCAAATCCGCCGGACCGCACTTTGGAACGGTGCCGCTCCGCGGCCAAGGAACCTAGAGATCCGCGGATCGGCTCGCGGAGCTCCCAGGACACTTTGCTTCTGCCACTAGGAAGGGCAGGCTCCGCACTTGCACGGCCGAGGAGCGGCAAAACCAAAACCGACATGCCCCCAACCGATGCACCTTCCCGGGGTGACAAGAATTCGAGCCTGGGCTCATTCGAAAGCCAAGTATCTCTAGTTTATGTATGCTAAAATGTGTCAGGATTGGAGCTACGGCGGGCCCGTGGCCGCGGAACAAATTGCGCGGAACCGCATGAAAAATCGTCTAAGTGTCAAATGCATTGGAATCGCCATAGGGAATTTCACCGACTTTGCGGCTCTATATCTCGCGTGCCTTTCGGGCTAGAGACTCGGTTCTGGTGTTGGTGCAGAGCCCAAGTCCTCCCCTACGAGCTCACCAAAGGGCGTGTGGCTCACACTTATGGCCGGCTCACAGTACCGGGTGAAGTGGACCTTGTCCCGGTGACCATTTAACATTGGAATCTCCATAGGGAAACTTTAACATGGGAAACGCCTTAGGGAATGTGGACCGACTTTGCGGCCCTATATCTCCCAAACCCTTGGGGCTAGAGACTAGCTTTCACGACCCTTGTGGAGCCCCAAGTCTACATGTGGACCGACTTTGCGGCCCTATATCTCCCGAACCCTTGGGGCTAGAGACTAGCTTTCAGCACCGTCGTGGAGCCCCAAGTCTCCTCTACAAAGTGAGTGGCTTTAATTTTGTACGCCACGAAAGGCGACTGCTCGGTACCGGGCCAAAGTGGACCTTCGCGGCCAAATCTTGACCTACTTTGGCCCCGCGTATCTCCGGTTCTCTTGGGGCCACACTAATGGGACTACCATCGTTCGAAAGGGCACGTCTAGGGCTATCTACCCAGGGATTTTAAGGCAAATCGGTCACCACGACCCATTCCAAATCCGCCGGACCGCACTTTGGAACGGTGCCGCTCCGCACTTGCACGGCAGAGGAGCGGCAAAACCAAAACCGACATGACCCCACCCGATGCACCTTCCCGGGGTGACAAAAATTCGAGCCCAGGCTCATTCGAAAGCCAAGTATCTCTAGTTTATGTGTGCCAAAATGTGTCAGGATTGGAGCTACGGCGGGCCCGTGGCCGCGAAACAAAGTGCGCGGAACCGCATGAAAAATCGTCCAAGTGTCAAATGCATTGAAATCGCCATAGGGAATTTCACCGACTTTGCGGCTCTATATCTCGCGTGCCTTTCGGGCTAGAGACTCGGTTCTGGTGTTGGTGCAGAGCCCAAGTCCTCCCCTACGAGATCACCAAAGGGCGTGTGGCTCACACTTATGGCCGGGTCACAGTACCGGGTGAAGTGGACCTTGTCCCGGTGACCATTTAACATTGGAATCTCCATAGGGAAACTTTAACATGGGAAACGCCTTAGGGAATGTGGACCGACTTTGCGGCCCTATATCTCCCAAACCCTTGGGGCTAGAGACTAGCTTTCACGACCCTTGTGGAGCCCCAAGTCTACATGTGGACCGACTTTGCGGCCCTATATCTCCCGAACCCGTGGGGCTAGAGACTAGCTTTCACGACCCTTGTGGAGCCCCAAGTCTACATGTGGACCGACTTTGCGGCCCTATATCTCCCGAACCCTTGGGGCTAGAGACTAGCTTTCACGACCCTTGTGGAGCCCCAAGTCTACATGTGGACCGACTTTGCGGCCCTATATCTCCCGAACCCTTGGGGCTAGAGACTAGCTTTCATGACCCTTGTGGAGCCCCAAGTCTACATGTGGACCGACTTTGCGGCCCTATATCTCCCGAACCCTTGGGGCTAGAGACTAGCTTTCAGCACCGTCGTGGAGCCCCAAGTCTCCTCTACAAAGTGAGTGGCTTTAATTTTCTACGCCACAAAAGGCGACTGCTCGGTACCGGGCCAAAGTGGACCTTCGCGGCCAAATCTTGACCTACTTTGGCCCCGCGTATCTCCGGTTCTCTTGGGGCCACACTAATGGGACTACCATCGTTCGAAAGGGCACGTCTAGGGCTATCTACCCAGGGCTTTTAAGGCAAATCGGTCACCACGACCCGTTCCAAATCCGCCGGACCGCACTTTGGAACGGTGCCGCTCCGCGGCCAAGGAACCTAGAGATCCGCGGATCGGCTCGCGGAGCTCCCAGGACACTTGGCTTCTGCCACTAGGAAGGGCAGGCTCCGCACTTGCACGGCCGAGGAGCGGCAAAACCAAAACCGACATGCCCCCACCCGATGCACCTTCCCGGGGTGACAAGAATTCGAGCCTGGGCTCATTCGAAAGCCAAGTATCTCTAGTTTATGTATGCTAAAATGTGTCAGGATTGGAGCTACGGCGGGCCCGTGGCCGCGGAACAAATTGCGCGGAACCGCATGAAAAATCGTCTAAGTGTCAAATGCATTGGAATCGCCATAGGGAATTTCACCGACTTTGCGGCTCTATATCTCGCGTGCCTTTCGGGCTAGAGACTCGGTTCTGGTGTTGGTGCAGAGCCCAAGTCCTCCCCTACGAGATCACCAAAGGGCGTGTGGCTCACACTTATGGCCGGGTCACAGTACCGGGTGAAGTGGACCTTGTCCCGGTGACCATTTAACATTGGAATCTCCATAGGGAAACTTTAACATGGGAAACGCCTTAGGGAATGTGGACCGACTTTGCGGCCCTATATCTCCCAAAACCTTGGGGCTAGAGACTAGCTTTCACGACCCTTGTGGAGCCCCAAGTCTACATGTGGACCGACTTTGCGGCCCTATATCTCCCGAACCCTTGGGGCTAGAGACTAGCTTTCATGACCCTTGTGGAGCCCCAAGTCTACATGTGGACCGACTTTGCGGCCCTATATCTCCCGAACCCTTGGGGCTAGAGACTAGCTTTCAGCACCGTCGTGGAGCCCCAAGTCTCCTCTACAAAGTGAGTGGCTTTAATTTTCTACGCCACGAAAGGCGGCTGCTCGGTACCGGGCCAAAATGGACCTTCGCGGCCAAATCTTGACCTACTTTGGCCCCGCGTATCTCCGGTTCTCTTGGGGCCACACTAATGGGACTACCATCGTTCGAAAGGGCACGTCTAGGGCTATCTACCCAGGGATTTTAAGGCAAATCGGTCACCACGACCCGTTCCAAATCCGCCGGACCGCACTTTGGAACGGTGCCGCTCCGCGGCCAAGGAACCTAGAGATCCGCGGATCGGCTCGCGGAGCTCCCAGGACACTTTGCTTCTGCCACTAGGAAGGGCAGGCTCCGCACTTGCACGGCCGAGGAGCGGCAAAACCAAAACCGACATGCCCCCAACCGATGCACCTTCCCGGGGTGACAAGAATTCGAGCCTGGGCTCATTCGAAAGCCAAGTATCTCTAGTTTATGTATGCTAAAATGTGTCAGGATTGGAGCTACGGCGGGCCCGTGGCCGCGGAACAAATTCCGCGGAACCGCATGAAAAATCGTCTAAGTGTCAAATGCATTGGAATCGCCATAGGGAATTTCACCGACTTTGCGGCTCTATATCTCGCGTGCCTTTCGGGCTAGAGACTCGGTTCTGGTGTTGGTGCAGAGCCCAAGTCCTCCCCTACGAGATTACCAAAGGGCGTGTGGCTCACACTTATGGCCGGGTCACAGTACCGGGTGAAGTGGACCTTGTCCCGGTGACCATTTAACATTGGAATCTCCATAGGGAAACTTTAACATGGGAAACGCCTTAGGGAATGTGGACCGACTTTGCGGCCCTATATCTCCCAAACCCTTGGGGCTAGAGACTAGCTTTCACGACCCTTGTGGAGCCCCAAGTCTACATGTGGACCGACTTTGCGGCCCTATATCTCCCGAACCCTTGGGGCTAGAGACTAGCTTTCAGCACCGTCGTGGAGCCCCAAGTCTCCTCTACAAAGTGAGTGGCTTTAATTTTGTACGCCACGAAAGGCGACTGCTCGGTACCGGGCCAAAGTGGACCTTCGCGGCCAAATCTTGACCTACTTTGGCCCCGCGTATCTCCGGTTCTCTTGGGGCCACACTAATGGGACTACCATCGTTCGAAAGGGCACGTCTAGGGCTATCTACCCAGGGATTTTAAGGCAAATCGGTCACCACGACCCGTTCCAAATCCGCCGGACCGCACTTTGGAACGGTGCCGCTCCGCACTTGCACGGCAGAGGAGCGGCAAAACCAAAACCGACATGACCCCACCCGATGCACCTTCCCGGGGTGACAAAAATTCGAGCCCAGGCTCATTCGAAAGCCAAGTATCTCTAGTTTATGTGTGCCAAAATGTGTCAGGATTGGAGCTACGGCGGGCCCGTGGCCGCGAAACAAAGTGCGCGGAACCGCATGAAAAATCGTCCAAGTGTCAAATGCATTGAAATCGCCTTAGGGAATTTCACCGACTTTGCGGCTCTATATCTCGCGTGCCTTTCGGGCTAGAGACTCGGTTCTGGTGTTGGTGCAGAGCCCAAGTCCTCCCCTACGAGATCATTAAAGGGCGTGTGGCTCACACTTATGGCCGGGTCACAGTACCGGGTGAAGTGGACCTTGTCCCGGTGACCATTTAACATTGGAATCTCCATAGGGAAACTTTAACATGGGAAACGCCTTAGGGAATGTGGACCGACTTTGCGGCCCTATATCTCCCAAACCCTTGGGGCTAGAGACTAGCTTTCACGACCCTTGTGGAGCCCCAAGTCTACATGTGGACCGACTTTGCGGCCCTATATCTCCCGAACCCTTGGGGCTAGAGACTAGCTTTCACGACCCTTGTGGAGCCCCAAGTCTACATGTGGACCGACTTTGCGGCCCTATATCTCCCGAACCCTTGGGGCTAGAGACTAGCTTTCACGACCCTTGTGGAGCCCCAAGTCTACATGTGGACCGACTTTGCGGCCCTATATCTCCCGAACCCTTGGGGCTAGAGACTAGCTTTCATGACCCTTGTGGAGCCCCAAGTCTACATGTGGACCGACTTTGCGGCCCTATATCTCCCGAACCCTTGGGGCTAGAGACTAGCTTTCAGCACCGTCGTGGAGCCCCAAGTCTCCTCTACAAAGTGAGTGGCTTTAATTTTCTACGCCACGAAAGGCGGCTGCTCGGTACCGGGCCAAAATGGACCTTCGCGGCCAAATCTTGACCTACTTTGGCCCCGCGTATCTCCGGTTCTCTTGGGGCCACACTAATGGGACTACCATCGTTCGAAAGGGCACGTCTAGGGCTATCTACCCAGGGATTTTAAGGCAAATCGGTCACCACGACCCGTTCCAAATCCGCCGGACCGCACTTTGGAACGGTGCCGCTCCGCACTTGCACGGCAGAGGAGCGGCAAAACCAAAACCGACATGACCCCACCCGATGCACCTTCCCGGGGTGACAAAAATTCGAGCCCAGGCTCATTCGAAAGCCAAGTATCTCTAGTTTATGTGTGCCAAAATGTGTCAGGATTGGAGCTACGGCGGGCCCGTGGCCGCGAAACAAAGTGCGCGGAACCGCATGAAAAATCGTCCAAGTGTCAAATGCATTGAAATCGCCATAGGGAATTTCACCGACTTTGCGGCTCTATATCTCGCGTGCCTTTCGGGCTAGAGACTCGGTTCTGGTGTTGGTGCAGAGCCCAAGTCCTCCCCTACGAGATCACCAAAGGGCGTGTGGCTCACACTTATGGCCGGGTCACAGTACCGGGTGAAGTGGACCTTGTCCCGGTGACCATTTAACATTGGAATCTCCATAGGGAAACTTTAACATGGGAAACGCCTTAGGGAATGTGGACCGACTTTGCGGCCCTATATCTCCCAAACCCTTGGGGCTAGAGACTAGCTTTCACGACCCTTGTGGAGCCCCAAGTCTACATGTGGACCGACTTTGCGGCCCTATATCTCCCGAACCCTTGGGGCTAGAGACTAGCTTTCACGACCCTTGTGGAGCCCCAAGTCTACATGTGGACCGACTTTGCGGCCCTATATCTCCCGAACCCTTGGGGCTAGAGACTAGCTTTCACGACCCTTGTGGAGCCCCAAGTCTACATGTGGACCGACTTTGCGGCCCTATATCTCCCGAACCCTTGGGGCTAGAGACTAGCTTTCATGACCCTTGTGGAGCCCCAAGTCTACATGTGGACCGACTTTGCGGCCCTATATCTCCCGAACCCTTGGGGCTAGAGACTAGCTTTCAGCACCGTCGTGGAGCCCCAAGTCTCCTCTACAAAGTGAGTGGCTTTAATTTTCTACGCCACAAAAGGCGACTGCTCGGTACCGGGCCAAAGTGGACCTTCGCGGCCAAATCTTGACCTACTTTGGCCCCGCGTATCTCCGGTTCTCTTGGGGCCACACTAATGGGACTACCATCGTTCGAAAGGGCACGTCTAGGGCTATCTACCCAGGGCTTTTAAGGCAAATCGGTCACCACGACCCGTTCCAAATCCGCCGGACCGCACTTTGGAACGGTGCCGCTCCGCGGCCAAGGAACCTAGAGATCCGCGGATCGGCTCGCGGAGCTCCCAGGACACTTGGCTTCTGCCACTAGGAAGGGCAGGCTCCGCACTTGCACGGCCGAGGAGCGGCAAAACCAAAACCGACATGCCCCCACCCGATGCACCTTCCCGGGGTGACAAGAATTCGAGCCTGGGCTCATTCGAAAGCCAAGTATCTCTAGTTTATGTATGCTAAAATGTGTCAGGATTGGAGCTACGGCGGGCCCGTGGCCGCGGAACAAATTGCGCGGAACCGCATGAAAAATCGTCTAAGTGTCAAATGCATTGGAATCGCCATAGGGAATTTCACCGACTTTGCGGCTCTATATCTCGCGTGCCTTTCGGGCTAGAGACTCGGTTCTGGTGTTGGTGCAGAGCCCAAGTCCTCCCCTACGAGATCACCAAAGGGCGTGTGGCTCACACTTATGGCCGGGTCACAGTACCGGGTGAAGTGGACCTTGTCCCGGTGACCATTTAACATTGGAATCTCCATAGGGAAACTTTAACATGGGAAACGCCTTAGGGAATGTGGACCGACTTTGCGGCCCTATATCTCCCAAACCCTTGGGGCTAGAGACTAGCTTTCACGACCCTTGTGGAGCCCCAAGTCTACATGTGGACCGACTTTGCGGCCCTATATCTCCCGAACCCTTGGGGCTAGAGACTAGCTTTCACGACCCTTGTGGAGCCCCAAGTCTACATGTGGACCGACTTTGCGGCCCTATATCTCCCGAACCCTTGGGGCTAGAGACTAGCTTTCACGACCCTTGTGGAGCCCCAGGTCTACATGTGGACCGACTTTGCGGCCCTATATCTCCCGAACCCTTGGGGCTAGAGACTAGCTTTCATGACCCTTGTGGAGCCCCAAGTCTACATGTGGACCGACTTTGCGGCCCTATATCTCCCGAACCCTTGGGGCTAGAGACTAGCTTTCAGCACCGTCGTGGAGCCCCAAGTCTCCTCTACAAAGTGAGTGGCTTTAATTTTCTACGCCACGAAAGGCGACTGCTCGGTACCGGGCCAAAGTGGACCTTCGCGGCCAAATCTTGACCTACTTTGGCCCCGCGTATCTCCGGTTCTCTTGGGGCCACACTAATGGGACTACCATCGTTCGAAAGGGCACGTCTAGGGCTATCTACCCAGGGATTTTAAGGCAAATCGGTCACCACGACCCGTTCCAAATCCGCCGGACCGCACTTTGGAACGGTGCCGCTCCGCGGCCAAGGAACCTAGAGATCCGCGGATCGGCTCGCGGAGCTCCCAGGACACTTGGCTTCTGCCACTAGGAAGGGCAGGCTCCGCACTTGCACGGCCGAGGAGCGGCAAAACCAAAACCGACATGCCCCCACCCGATGCACCTTCCCGGGGTGACAAGAATTCGAGCCTGGGCTCATTCGAAAGCCAAGTATCTCTAGTTTATGTATGCTAAAATGTGTCAGGATTGGAGCTACGGCGGGCCCGTGGCCGCGGAACAAATTGCGCGGAACCGCATGAAAAATCGTCTAAGTGTCAAATGCATTGGAATCGCCATAGGGAATTTCACCGACTTTGCGGCTCTATATCTCGCGTGTCTTTCGGGCTAGAGACTCGGTTCTGGTGTTGGTGCAGAGCCCAAGTCCTCCCCTACGAGATCACCAAAGGGCGTGTGGCTCACACTTATGGCCGGGTCACAGTACCGGGTGAAGTGGACCTTGTCCCGGTGACCATTTAACATTGGAATCTCCATAGGGAAACTTTAACATGGGAAACGCCTTAGGGAATGTGGACAGACTTTGCGGCCCTATATCTCCCAAAACCTTGGGGCTAGAGACTAGCTTTCACGACCCTTGTGGAGCCCCAAGTCTACATGTGGACCGACTTTGCGGCCCTATATCTCCCGAACCCTTGGGGCTAGAGACTAGCTTTCACGACCCTTGTGGAGCCCCAAGTCTACATGTGGACCGACTTTGCGGCCCTATATCTCCCGAACCCTTGGGGCTAGAGACTAGCTTTCACGACCCTTGTGGAGCCCCAGGTCTACATGTGGACCGACTTTGCGGCCCTATATCTCCCGAACCCTTGGGGCTAGAGACTAGCTTTCATGACCCTTGTGGAGCCCCAAGTCTACATGTGGACCGACTTTGCGGCCCTATATCTCCCGAACCCTTGGGGCTAGAGACTAGCTTTCAGCACCGTCGTGGAGCCCCAAGTCTCCTCTACAAAGTGAGTGGCTTTAATTTTCTACGCCACGAAAGGCGACTGCTCGGTACCGGGCCAAAGTGGACCTTCGCGGCCAAATCTTGACCTACTTTGGCCCCGCGTATCTCCGGTTCTCTTGGGGCCACACTAATGGGACTACCATCGTTCGAAAGGGCACGTCTAGGGCTATCTACCCAGGGATTTTAAGGCAAATCGGTCACCACGACCCGTTCCAAATCCGCCGGACCGCACTTTGGAACGGTGCCGCTCCGCGGCCAAGGAACCTAGAGATCCGCGGATCGGCTCGCGGAGCTCCCAGGACACTTGGCTTCTGCCACTAGGAAGGGCAGGCTCCGCACTTGCACGGCCGAGGAGCGGCAAAACCAAAACCGACATGCCCCCACCCGATGCACCTTCCCGGGGTGACAAGAATTCGAGCCTGGGCTCATTCGAAAGCCAAGTATCTCTAGTTTATGTATGCTAAAATGTGTCAGGATTGGAGCTACGGCGGGCCCGTGGCCGCGGAACAAATTGCGCGGAACCGCATGAAAAATCGTCTAAGTGTCAAATGCATTGGAATCGCCATAGGGAATTTCACCGACTTTGCGGCTCTATATCTCGCGTGCCTTTCGGGCTAGAGACTCGGTTCTGGTGTTGGTGCAGAGCCCAAGTCCTCCCCTACGAGATCACCAAAGGGCGTGTGGCTCACACTTATGGCCGGGTCACAGTACCGGGTGAAGTGGACCTTGTCCCGGTGACCATTTAACATTGGAATCTCCATAGGGAAACTTTAACATGGGAAACGCCTTAGGGAATGTGGACAGACTTTGCGGCCCTATATCTCCCAAAACCTTGGGGCTAGAGACTAGCTTTCACGACCCTTGTGGAGCCCCAAGTCTACATGTGGACCGACTTTGCGGCCCTATATCTCCCGAACCCTTGGGGCTAGAGACTAGCTTTCACGACCCTTGTGGAGCCCCAAGTCTACATGTGGACCGACTTTGCGGCCCTATATCTCCCGAACCCTTGGGGCTAGAGACTAGCTTTCAGCACCGTCGTGGAGCCCCAAGTCTCCTCTACAAAGTGAGTGGCTTTAATTTTGTACGCCACGAAAGGCGACTGCTCGGTACCGGGCCAAAGTGGACCTTCGCGGCCAAATCTTGACCTACTTTGGCCCCGCGTATCTCCGGTTCTCTTGGGGCCACACTAATGGGACTACCATCGTTCGAAAGGGCACGTCTAGGGCTATCTACCCAGGGATTTTAAGGCAAATCGGTCACCACGACCCGTTCCAAATCCGCCGGACCGCACTTTGGAACGGTGCCGCTCCGCACTTGCACGGCAGAGGAGCGGCAAAACCAAAACCGACATGACCCCACCCGATGCACCTTCCCGGGGTGACAAAAATTCGAGCCCAGGCTCATTCGAAAGCCAAGTATCTCTAGTTTATGTGTGCGAAAATGTGTCAGGATTGGAGCTACGGCGGGCCCGTGGCCGCGAAACAAAGTGCGCGGAACCGCATGAAAAATCGTCCAAGTGTCAAATGCATTGAAATCGCCATAGGGAATTTCACCGACTTTGCGGCTCTATATCTCGCGTGCCTTTCGGGCTAGAGACTCGGTTCTGGTGTTGGTGCAGAGCCCAAGTCCTCCCCTACGAGATCACCAAAGGGCGTGTGGCTCACACTTATGGCCGGGTCACAGTACCGGGTGAAGTGGACTTGTCCCGGTGACCATTTAACATTGGAATCTCCATAGGGAAACTTTAACATGGTAAACGCCTTAGGGAATGTGGACCGACTTTGCGGCCCTATATCTCCCGAACCCTTGGGGCTAGAGACTAGCTTTCACGACCCTTGTGGAGCCCCAAGTCTACATGTGGACCGACTTTGCGGCCCTATATCTCCCGAACCCTTGGGGCTAGAGACTAGCTTTCACGACCCTTGTGGAGCCCCAAGTCTACATGTGGACCGACTTTGCGGCCCTATATCTCCCGAACTCTTGGGGCTAGAGACTAGCTTTCAGCACCGTCGTGGAGCCCCAAGTCTCCTCTACAAAGTGAGTGGCTTTAATTTTCTACGCCACAAAAGGCGACTGCTCGGTACCGGGCCAAAGTGGACCTTCGCGGCCAAATCTTGACCTACTTTGGCCCCGCGTATCTCCGGTTCTCTTGGGGCCACACTAATGGGACTACCATCGTTCGAAAGGGCACGTCTAGGGCTATCTACCCAGGGCTTTTAAGGCAAATCGGTCACCACGACCCGTTCCAAATCCGCCGGACCGCACTTTGGAACGGTGCCGCTCCGCGGCCAAGGAACCTAGAGATCCGCGGATCGGCTCGCGGAGCTCCCAGGACACTTGGCTTCTGCCACTAGGAAGGGCAGGCTCCGCACTTGCACGGCCGAGGAGCGGCAAAACCAAAACCGACATGCCCCCACCCGATGCACCTTCCCGGGGTGACAAGAATTCGAGCCTGGGCTCATTCGAAAGCCAAGTATCTCTAGTTTATGTATGCTAAAATGTGTCAGGATTGGAGCTACGGCGGGCCCGTGGCCGCGGAACAAATTGCGCGGAACCGCATGAAAAATCGTCTAAGTGTCAAATGCATTGGAATCGCCATAGGGAATTTCACCGACTTTGCGGCTCTATATCTCGCGCGCCTTTCGGGCTAAAGACTCGGTTCTGGTGTTGGTGCAGAGCCCAAGTCCTCCCCTACGAGATCACCAAAGGGCGTGTGGCTCACACTTATGGCCGGGTCACAGTACCGGGTGAAGTGGACCTTGTCCCGGTGACCATTTAACATTGGAATCTCCATAGGGAAACTTTAACATGGGAAACGCCTTAGGGAATGTGGACCGACTTTGCGGCCCTATATCTCCCAAACCCTTGGGGCTAGAGACTAGCTTTCACGACCCTTGTGGAGCCCCAAGTCTACATGTGGACCGACTTTGCGGCCCTATATCTCCCGAACCCTTGGGGCTAGAGACTAGCTTTCACGACCCTTGTGGAGCCCCAAGTCTACATGTGGACCGACTTTGAGGCCCTATATCTCCCGAACCCTTGGGACTAGAGACTAGCTTTCACGACCCTTGTGGAGCCCCAAGTCTACATGTGGACCGACTTTGCGGCCCTATATCTCCCGAACCCTTGGGGCTAGAGACTAGCTTTCATGACCCTTGTGGAGCCCCAAGTCTACATGTGGACCGACTTTGCGGCCCTATATCTCCCGAACCCTTGGGGCTAGAGACTAGCTTTCAGCACCGTCGTGGAGCCCCAAGTCTCCTCTACAAAGTGAGTGGCTTTAATTTTCTACGCCACGAAAGGCGGCTGCTCGGTACCGGGCCAAAATGGACCTTCGCGGCCAAATCTTGACCTACTTTGGCCCCGCGTATCTCCGGTTCTCTTGGGGCCACACTAATGGGACTACCATCGTTCGAAAGGGCACGTCTAGGGCTATCTACCCAGGGATTTTAAGGCAAATCGGTCACCACGACCCGTTCCAAATCCGCCGGACCGCACTTTGGAACGGTGCCGCTCCGCGGCCAAGGAACCTAGAGATCCGCGGATCGGCTCGCGGAGCTCCCAGGACACTTTGCTTCTGCCACTAGGAAGGGCAGGCTCCGCACTTGCACGGCCGAGGAGCGGCAAAACCAAAACCGACATGCCCCCAACCGATGCACCTTCCCGGGGTGACAAGAATTCGAGCCTGGGCTCATTCGAAAGCCAAGTATCTCTAGTTTATGTATGCTAAAATGTGTCAGGATTGGAGCTACGGCGGGCCCGTGGCCGCGGAACAAATTGCGCGGAACCGCATGAAAAATCGTCTAAGTGTCAAATGCATTGGAATCGCCATAGGGAATTTCACCGACTTTGCGGCTCTATATCTCGCGTGCCTTTCGGGCTAGAGACTCGGTTCTGGTGTTGGTGCAGAGCCCAAGTCCTCCCCTACGAGCTCACCAAAGGGCGTGTGGCTCACACTTATGGCCGGCTCACAGTACCGGGTGAAGTGGACCTTGTCCCGGTGACCATTTAACATTGGAATCTCCATAGGGAAACTTTAACATGGGAAACGCCTTAGGGAATGTGGACCGACTTTGCGGCCCTATATCTCCCAAACCCTTGGGGCTAGAGACTAGCTTTCACGACCCTTGTGGAGCCCCAAGTCTACATGTGGACCGACTTTGCGGCCCTATATCTCCCGAACCCTTGGGGCTAGAGACTAGCTTTCAGCACCGTCGTGGAGCCCCAAGTCTCCTCTACAAAGTGAGTGGCTTTAATTTTGTACGCCACGAAAGGCGACTGCTCGGTACCGGGCCAAAGTGGACCTTCGCGGCCAAATCTTGACCTACTTTGGCCCCGCGTATCTCCGGTTCTCTTGGGGCCACACTAATGGGACTACCATCGTTCGAAAGGGCACGTCTAGGGCTATCTACCCAGGGATTTTAAGGCAAATCGGTCACCACGACCCATTCCAAATCCGCCGGACCGCACTTTGGAACGGTGCCGCTCCGCACTTGCACGGCAGAGGAGCGGCAAAACCAAAACCGACATGACCCCACCCGATGCACCTTCCCGGGGTGACAAAAATTCGAGCCCAGGCTCATTCGAAAGCCAAGTATCTCTAGTTTATGTGTGCCAAAATGTGTCAGGATTGGAGCTACGGCGGGCCCGTGGCCGCGAAACAAAGTGCGCGGAACCGCATGAAAAATCGTCCAAGTGTCAAATGCATTGAAATCGCCATAGGGAATTTCACCGACTTTGCGGCTCTATATCTCGCGTGCCTTTCGGGCTAGAGACTCGGTTCTGGTGTTGGTGCAGAGCCCAAGTCCTCCCCTACGAGATCACCAAAGGGCGTGTGGCTCACACTTATGGCCGGGTCACAGTACCGGGTGAAGTGGACCTTGTCCCGGTGACCATTTAACATTGGAATCTCCATAGGGAAACTTTAACATGGGAAACGCCTTAGGGAATGTGGACCGACTTTGCGGCCCTATATCTCCCAAACCCTTGGGGCTAGAGACTAGCTTTCACGACCCTTGTGGAGCCCCAAGTCTACATGTGGACCGACTTTGCGGCCCTATATCTCCCGAACCCTTGGGGCTAGAGACTAGCTTTCACGACCCTTGTGGAGCCCCAAGTCTACATGTGGACCGACTTTGCGGCCCTATATCTCCCGAACCCTTGGGGCTAGAGACTAGCTTTCACGACCCTTGTGGAGCCCCAGGTCTACATGTGGACCGACTTTGCGGCCCTATATCTCCCGAACCCTTGGGGCTAGAGACTAGCTTTCATGACCCTTGTGGAGCCCCAAGTCTACATGTGGACCGACTTTGCGGCCCTATATCTCCCGAACCCTTGGGGCTAGAGACTAGCTTTCAGCACCGTCGTGGAGCCCCAAGTCTCCTCTACAAAGTGAGTGGCTTTAATTTTCTACGCCACGAAAGGCGACTGCTCGGTACCGGGCCAAAGTGGACCTTCGCGGCCAAATCTTGACCTACTTTGGCCCCGCGTATCTCCGGTTCTCTTGGGGCCACACTAATGGGACTACCATCGTTCGAAAGGGCACGTCTAGGGCTATCTACCCAGGGCTTTTAAGGCAAATCGGTCACCACGACCCGTTCCAAATCCGCCGGACCGCACTTTGGAACGGTGCCGCTCCGCGGCCAAGGAACCTAGAGATCCGCGGATCGGCTCGCGGAGCTCCCAGGACACTTGGCTTCTGCCACTAGGAAGGGCAGGCTCCGCACTTGCACGGCCGAGGAGCGGCAAAACCAAAACCGACATGCCCCCACCCGATGCACCTTCCCGGGGTGACAAGAATTCGAGCCTGGGCTCATTCGAAAGCCAAGTATCTCTAGTTTATGTATGCTAAAATGTGTCAGGATTGGAGCTACGGCGGGCCCGTGGCCGCGGAACAAATTGCGCGGAACCGCATGAAAAATCGTCTAAGTGTCAAATGCATTGGAATCGCCATAGGGAATTTCACCGACTTTGCGGCTCTATATCTCGCGCGCCTTTCGGGCTAAAGACTCGGTTCTGGTGTTGGTGCAGAGCCCAAGTCCTCCCCTACGAGATCACCAAAGGGCGTGTGGCTCACACTTATGGCCGGGTCACAGTACCGGGTGAAGTGGACCTTGTCCCGGTGACCATTTAACATTGGAATCTCCATAGGGAAACTTTAACATGGGAAACGCCTTAGGGAATGTGGACCGACTTTGCGGCCCTATATCTCCCAAACCCTTGGGGCTAGAGACTAGCTTTCACGACCCTTGTGGAGCCCCAAGTCTACATGTGGACCGACTTTGCGGCCCTATATCTCCCGAACCCTTGGGGCTAGAGACTAGCTTTCACGACCCTTGTGGAGCCCCAAGTCTACATGTGGACCGACTTTGCGGCCCTATATCTCCCGAACCCTTGGGGCTAGAGACTAGCTTTCACGACCCTTGTGGAGCCCCAGGTCTACATGTGGACCGACTTTGCGGCCCTATATCTCCCGAACCCTTGGGGCTAGAGACTAGCTTTCATGACCCTTGTGGAGCCCCAAGTCTACATGTGGACCGACTTTGCGGCCCTATATCTCCCGAACCCTTGGGGCTAGAGACTAGCTTTCAGCACCGTCGTGGAGCCCCAAGTCTCCTCTACAAAGTGAGTGGCTTTAATTTTCTACGCCACGAAAGGCGACTGCTCGGTACCGGGCCAAAGTGGACCTTCGCGGCCAAATCTTGACCTACTTTGGCCCCGCGTATCTCCGGTTCTCTTGGGGCCACACTAATGGGACTACCATCGTTCGAAAGGGCACGTCTAGGGCTATCTACCCAGGGATTTTAAGGCAAATCGGTCACCACGACCCGTTCCAAATCCGCCGGACCGCACTTTGGAACGGTGCCGCTCCGCGGCCAAGGAACCTAGAGATCCGCGGATCGGCTCGCGGAGCTCCCAGGACACTTGGCTTCTGCCACTAGGAAGGGCAGGCTCCGCACTTGCACGGCCGAGGAGCGGCAAAACCAAAACCGACATGCCCCCACCCGATGCACCTTCCCTGGGTGACAAGAATTCGAGCCTGGGCTCATTCGAAAGCCAAGTATCTCTAGTTTATGTATGCTAAAATGTGTCAGGATTGGAGCTACGGCGGGCCCGTGGCCGTGGAACAAATTGCGCGGAACCGCATGAAAAATCGTCTAAGTGTCAAATGCATTGGAATCGCCATAGGGAATTTCACCGACTTTGCGGCTCTATATCTCGCGTGCCTTTCGGGCTAGAGACTCGGTTCTGGTGTTGGTGCAGAGCCCAAGTCCTCCCCTACGAGATCACCAAAGGGCGTGTGGCTCACACTTATGGCCGGGTCACAGTACCGGGTGAAGTGGACCTTGTCCCGGTGACCATTTAACATTGGAATCTCCATAGGGAAACTTTAACATGGGAAACGCCTTAGGGAATGTGGACCGACTTTGCGGCCCTATATCTCCCAAAACCTTGGGGCTAGAGACTAGCTTTCACGACCCTTGTGGAGCCCCAAGTCTACATGTGGACCGACTTTGCGGCCCTATATCTCCCGAACCCTTGGGGCTAGAGACTAGCTTTCACGACCCTTGTGGAGCCCCAAGTCTACATGTGGACCGACTTTGCGGCCCTATATCTCCCGAACCCTTGGGGCTAGAGACTAGCTTTCACGACCCTTGTGGAGCCCCAGGTCTACATGTGGACCGACTTTGCGGCCCTATATCTCCCGAACCCTTGGGGCTAGAGACTAGCTTTCATGACCCTTGTGGAGCCCCAAGTCTACATGTGGACCGACTTTGCGGCCCTATATCTCCCGAACCCTTGGGGCTAGAGACTAGCTTTCAGCACCGTCGTGGAGCCCCAAGTCTCCTCTACAAAGTGAGTGGCTTTAATTTTCTACGCCACGAAAGGCGACTGCTCGGTACCGGGCCAAAGTGGACCTTCGCGGCCAAATCTTGACCTACTTTGGCCCCGCGTATCTCCGGTTCTCTTGGGGCCACACTAATGGGACTACCATCGTTCGAAAGGGCACGTCTAGGGCTATCTACCCAGGGATTTTAAGGCAAATCGGTCACCACGACCCGTTCCAAATCCGCCGGACCGCACTTTGGAACGGTGCCGCTCCGCGGCCAAGGAACCTAGAGATCCGCGGATCGGCTCGCGGAGCTCCCAGGACACTTGGCTTCTGCCACTAGGAAGGGCAGGCTCCGCACTTGCACGGCCGAGGAGCGGCAAAACCAAAACCGACATGCCCCCACCCGATGCACCTTCCCTGGGTGACAAGAATTCGAGCCTGGGCTCATTCGAAAGCCAAGTATCTCTAGTTTATGTATGCTAAAATGTGTCAGGATTGGAGCTACGGCGGGCCCGTGGCCGCGGAACAAATTGCGCGGAACCGCATGAAAAATCGTCTAAGTGTCAAATGCATTGGAATCGCCATAGGGAATTTCACCGACTTTGTGGCTCTATATCTCGCGTGCCTTTCGGGCTAGAGACTCGGTTCTGGTGTTGGTGCAGAGCCCAAGTCCTCCCCTACGAGATCACCAAAGGGCGTGTGGCTCACACTTATGGCCGGGTCACAGTACCGGGTGAAGTGGACCTTGTCCCGGTGACCATTTAACATTGGAATCTCCATAGGGAAACTTTAACATGGGAAACGCCTTAGGGAATGTGGACCGACTTTGCGGCCCTATATCTCCCAAAACCTTGGGGCTAGAGACTAGCTTTCACGACCCTTGTGGAGCCCCAAGTCTACATGTGGACCGACTTTGCGGCCCTATATCTCCCGAACCCTTGGGGCTAGAGACTAGCTTTCACGACCCTTGTGGAGCCCCAAGTCTACATGTGGACCGACTTTGCGGCCCTATATCTCCCGAACCCTTGGGGCTAGAGACTAGCTTTCACGACCCTTGTGGAGCCCCAGGTCTACATGTGGACCGACTTTGCGGCCCTATATCTCCCGAACCCTTGGGGCTAGAGACTAGCTTTCATGACCCTTGTGGAGCCCCAAGTCTACATGTGGACCGACTTTGCGGCCCTATATCTCCCGAACCCTTGGGGCTAGAGACTAGCTTTCAGCACCGTCGTGGAGCCCCAAGTCTCCTCTACAAAGTGAGTGGCTTTAATTTTCTACGCCACGAAAGGCGACTGCTCGGTACCGGGCCAAAGTGGACCTTCGCGGCCAAATCTTGACCTACTTTGGCCCCGCGTATCTCCGGTTCTCTTGGGGCCACACTAATGGGACTACCATCGTTCGAAAGGGCACGTCTAGGGCTATCTACCCAGGGATTTTAAGGCAAATCGGTCACCACGACCCGTTCCAAATCCGCCGGACCGCACTTTGGAACGGTGCCGCTCCGCGGCCAAGGAACCTAGAGATCCGCGGATCGGCTCGCGGAGCTCCCAGGACACTTGGCTTCTGCCACTAGGAAGGGCAGGCTCCGCACTTGCACGGCCGAGGAGCGGCAAAACCAAAACCGACATGCCCCCACCCGATGCACCTTCCCGGGGTGACAAGAATTCGAGCCTGGGCTCATTCGAAAGCCAAGTATCTCTAGTTTATGTATGCTAAAATGTGTCAGGATTGGAGCTACGGCGGGCCCGTGGCCGCGGAACAAATTGCGCGGAACCGCATGAAAAATCGTCTAAGTGTCAAATGCATTGGAATCGCCATAGGGAATTTCACCGACTTTGCGGCTCTATATCTCGCGTGCCTTTCGGGCTAGAGACTCGGTTCTGGTGTTGGTGCAGAGCCCAAGTCCTCCCCTACGAGATCACCAAAGGGCGTGTGGCTCACACTTATGGCCGGGTCACAGTACCGGGTGAAGTGGACCTTGTCCCGGTGACCATTTAACATTGGAATCTCCATAGGGAAACTTTAACATGGGAAACGCCTTAGGGAATGTGGACCGACTTTGCGGCCCTATATCTCCCAAACCCTTGGGGCTAGAGACTAGCTTTCACGACCCTTGTGGAGCCCCAAGTCTACATGTGGACCGACTTTGCGGCCCTATATCTCCCGAACCCTTGGGGCTAGAGACTAGCTTTCACGACCCTTGTGGAGCCCCAAGTCTACATGTGGACCGACTTTGCGGCCCTATATCTCCCGAACCCTTGGGGCTAGAGACTAGCTTTCACGACCCTTGTGGAGCCCCAAGTCTACATGTGGACCGACTTTGCGGCCCTATATCTCCCGAACCCTTGGGGCTAGAGACTAGCTTTCATGACCCTTGTGGAGCCCCAAGTCTACATGTGGACCGACTTTGCGGCCCTATATCTTTCGAACCCTTGGGGCTAGAGACTAGCTTTCAGCACCGTCGTGGAGCCCCAAGTCTCCTCTACAAAGTGAGTGGCTTTAATTTTGTACGCCACGAAAGGCGACTGCTCGGTACCGGGCCAAAGTGGACCTTCGCGGCCAAATCTTGACCTACTTTGGCCCCGCGTATCTCCGGTTCTCTTGGGGCCACACTAATGGGACTACCATCGTTCGAAAGGGCACGTCTAGGGCTATCTACCCAGGGATTTTAAGGCAAATCGGTCACCACGACCCGTTCCAAATCCGCCGGACCGCACTTTGGAACGGTGCCGCTCCGCACTTGCACGGCAGAGGAGCGGCAAAACCAAAACCGACATGACCCCACCCGATGCACCTTCCCGGGGTGACAAAAATTCGAGCCCAGGCTCATTCGAAAGCCAAGTATCTCTAGTTTATGTGTGCGAAAATGTGTCAGGATTGGAGCTACGGCGGGCCCGTGGCCGCGAAACAAAGTGCGCGGAACCGCATGAAAAATCGTCCAAGTGTCAAATGCATTGAAATCGCCATAGGGAATTTCACCGACTTTGCGGCTCTATATCTCGCGTGCCTTTCGGGCTAGAGACTCGGTTCTGGTGTTGGTGCAGAGCCCAAGTCCTCCCCTACGAGATCACCAAAGGGCGTGTGGCTCACACTTATGGCCGGGTCACAGTACCGGGTGAAGTGGACTTGTCCCGGTGACCATTTAACATTGGAATCTCCATAGGGAAACTTTAACATGGTAAACGCCTTAGGGAATGTGGACCGACTTTGCGGCCCTATATCTCCCGAACCCTTGGGGCTAGAGACTAGCTTTCACGACCCTTGTGGAGCCCCAAGTCTACATGTGGACCGACTTTGCGGCCCTATATCTCCCGAACCCTTGGGGCTAGAGACTAGCTTTCACGACCCTTGTGGAGCCCCAAGTCTACATGTGGACCGACTTTGCGGCCCTATATCTCCCGAACTCTTGGGGCTAGAGACTAGCTTTCAGCACCGTCGTGGAGCCCCAAGTCTCCTCTACAAAGTGAGTGGCTTTAATTTTCTACGCCACAAAAGGCGACTGCTCGGTACCGGGCCAAAGTGGACCTTCGCGGCCAAATCTTGACCTACTTTGGCCCCGCGTATCTCCGGTTCTCTTGGGGCCACACTAATGGGACTACCATCGTTCGAAAGGGCACGTCTAGGGCTATCTACTCAGGGCTTTTAAGGCAAATCGGTCACCACGACCCGTTCCAAATCCGCCGGACCGCACTTTGGAACGGTGCCCCTCCGCGGCCAAGGAACCTAGAGATCCGCGGATCGGCTCGCGGAGCTCCCAGGACACTTGGCTTCTGCCACTAGGAAGGGGCAGGCTCCGCACTTGCACGGCCGAGGAGCGGCAAAACCAAAACCGACATGCCCCCACCGATGCACCTTCCCGGGGTGACAAGAATTCGAGCCTGGGCTCATTCGAAAGCCAAGTATCTCTAGTTTATGTATGCTAAAATGTGTCAGGATTGGAGCTACGGCGGGCCCGTGGCCGCGGAACAAATTGCGCGGAACCGCATGAAAAATCGTCTAAGTGTCAAATGCATTGAATCGCCATAGGGAATTTCACCCGACTTTGCGGCTCTATATCTCGCGCGCCTTTCGGGCTAAAGACTCGGTTCTGGTGTTGGTGCAGAGCCCAAGTCCTCCCCTACGAGATCACCAAAGGGCGTGTGGCTCACACTTATGGCCGGGTCACAGTACCGGGTGAAGTGGACCTTGTCCCGGTGACCATTTAACATTGGAATCTCCATAGGGAAACTTTAACATGGGAAACGCCTTAGGGAATGTGGACCGACTTTGCGGCCCTATATCTCCCAAACCCTTGGGGCTAGAGACTAGCTTTCACGACCCTTGTGGAGCCCCAAGTCTACATGTGGACCGACTTTGCGGCCCTATATCTCCCGAACCCTTGGGGCTAGAGACTAGCTTTCACGACCCTTGTGGAGCCCCAAGTCTACATGTGGACCGACTTTGCGGCCCTATATCTCCCGAACCCTTGGGGCTAGAGACTAGCTTTCACGACCCTTGTGGAGCCCCAGGTCTACATGTGGACCGACTTTGCGGCCCTATATCTCCCGAACCCTTGGGGCTAGAGACTAGCTTTCATGACCCTTGTGGAGCCCCAAGTCTACATGTGGACCGACTTTGCGGCCCTATATCTCCCGAACCCTTGGGGCTAGAGACTAGCTTTCAGCACCGTCGTGGAGCCCCAAGTCTCCTCTACAAAGTGAGTGGCTTTAATTTTCTACGCCACGAAAGGCGACTGCTCGGTACCGGGCCAAAGTGGACCTTCGCGGCCAAATCTTGACCTACTTTGGCCCCGCGTATCTCCGGTTCTCTTGGGGCCACACTAATGGGACTACCATCGTTCGAAAGGGCACGTCTAGGCTATCTACCCAGGGATTTTAAGGCAAATCGGTCACCACGACCCGTTCCAAATCCGCCGGACCGCACTTTGGAACGGTGCCGCTCCGCGGCCAAGGAACCTAGAGATCCGCGGATCGGCTCGCGGAGCTCCCAGGACACTTGGCTTCTGCCACTAGGAAGGGCAGGCTCCGCACTTGCACGGCCGAGGAGCGGCAAAACCAAAACCGACATGCCCCCACCCGATGCACCTTCCCGGGGTGACAAGAATTCGAGCCTGGGCTCATTCGAAAGCCAAGTATCTCTAGTTTATGTATGCTAAAATGTGTCAGGATTGGAGCTACGGCGGGCCCGTGGCCGCGGAACAAATTGCGCGGAACCGCATGAAAAAATCGTCTAAGTGTCAAATGCATTGGAATCGCCATAGGGAAATTTTCACCGACTTTGCGGCTCTATATCTCGCGTGCCTTTCGGGCTAGAGACTCGGTTCTGGTGTTGGTGCAGAGCCCAAGTCCTCCCCTACGAGATCACCAAAGGGCGTGTGGCTCACACTTATGGCCGGGTCACAGTACCGGGTGAAGTGGACCTTGTCCCGGTGACCATTTAACATTGGAATCTCCATAGGGAAACTTTAACATGGGAAACGCCTTAGGGAATGTGGACCGACTTTGCGGCCCTATATCTCCCAAAACCTTGGGGCTAGAGACTAGCTTTCACGACCCTTGTGGAGCCCCAAGTCCTACATGTGGACCGACTTTGCGGCCCTATATCTCCCGAACCCTTGGGGCTAGAGACTAGCTTTCACGACCCTTGTGGAGCCCCAAGTCTACATGTGGACCGACTTTGCGGCCCTATATCTCCCGAACCCTTGGGGCTAGAGACTAGCTTTCACGACCCTTGTGGAGCCCCAGGTCTACATGTGGACCGACTTTGCGGCCCTATATCTCCCGAACCCTTGGGGCTAGAGACTAGCTTTCATGACCCTTGTGGAGCCCCAAGTCTACATGTGGACCGACTTTGCGGCCCTATATCTCCCGAACCCTTGGGGCTAGAGACTAGCTTTCAGCACCGTCGTGGAGCCCCAAGTCTCCTCTACAAAGTGAGTGGCTTTAATTTTTCTACGCCACGAAAGGCGACTGCTCGGTACCGGGCCAAAGTGGACCTTCGCGGCCAAATCTTGACCTACTTTGGCCCCGCGTATCTCCGGTTCTCTTGGGGCCACACTAATGGGACTACCATCGTTCGAAAGGGCACGTCTAGGGCTATCTACCCAGGGATTTTAAGGCAAAATCGGTCACCACGACCCGTTCCAAATCCGCCGGACCGCACTTTGGAACGGTGCCGCTGCTCCGCGGCCAAGGAACCTAGAGATCGCGGATCGGCTCGCGGAGCTCCCAGGACACTTGGCTTCTGCCAGCTAGGAAGGGGCAGGCTCCGCACTTGCACGGCCGAGTTGGAGCGGCAAAACCAAAACCGACATGCCCCCACCCGATGCACCTTCCCGGGTGACAAGAATTCGAGCCTGGGCTCATTCGAAAGCCAAGTATCTCTAGTTTATGTATGCTAAAATGTGTCAGGATTGGAGCTACGGCGGGCCCGTGGCCGCGGAACAAATTGCGCGGAACCGCATGAAAAATCGTCTAAGTGTCAAATGCATTGGAATCGCCATAGGGAATTTCAACCGACTTTGCGGCTCTATATCTCGCGTGCCTTTCGTGCTAGAGACTCGGTTCTGGTGTTGGTGCAGAGCCAAGTCCTCCCCTACGAGATCACCAAAGGGCGTGTGGCTCACACTTATGGCCGGGTCACAGTACCGGGTGAAGTGGACCTTGTCCCGGTGACCATTTAACATTGGAATCTCCATAGGGAAACTTTAACATGGGAAACGCCTTAGGGAATGTGGACCGACTTTGCGGCCCTATATCTCCCAAACCCTTGGGGCTAGAGACTAGCTTTCACGACCCTTGTGGAGCCCCAAGTCTACATGTGGACCGACTTTGCGGCCCTATATCTCCCGAAACCCTTGGGGCTACAGACTAGCTTTCACGACCCTTGTGGAGCCCCAAGTCTACATGTGGACCGACTTTGCGGCCCTATATCTCCCGAACCCTTGGGGCTAGAGACTAGCTTTCACGACCCTTGTGGAGCCCCAAGTCTACATGTGGACCGACTTTGCGGCCCTATATCTCCCGAACCCTTGGGGCTAGAGACTAGCTTTCATGACCCTTGTGGAGCCCCCAAGTCTACATGTGGACCGACTTTGCGGCCCTATATCTCCCGAACCCTTGGGGCTAGAGACTAGCTTTCAGCACCGTCGTGGAGCCCCAAGTCTCCTCTACAAAGTGAGTGGCTTTAATTTTCTACGCCACGAAAGGCGACTGCTCGGTACCGGGCCAAAGTGGACCTTCGCGGCCAAATCTTGACCTACTTTGGCCCCGCGTATCTCCGGTTCTCTTGGGGCCACACTAATGGGACTACCATCGTTCGAAAGGGCACGTCTAGGGCTATCTACCCAGGGATTTTAAGGCAAATCGGTCACCACGACCCGTTCCAAATCCGCCGGACCGCACTTTGGAACGGTTGCCGCTCCGCGGCCAAGGAACCTAGAGATCCGCGGATCGGCTCGCGGAGCTCCCAGGACACTTTGCTTCTGCCACTAGGAAGGGCAGGCTCCGCACTTGCACGGCCGAGGAGCGGCAAAAACCAAAACCGACATGCCCCAACCCGATGCACCTTCCCGGGGTGACAAGAATTCGAGCCTGGGCTCATTCGAAAGCCAAGTATCTCTAGTTTATGTATGCTAAAATGTGTCAGGATTGGAAGCTACGGCGGGCCCGTGGCCGCGGAACAAAATTCCGCGGAACCGCATGAAAAATCGTCTAAGTGTCAAATGCATTGGAATCGCCATAGGGAATTTCACTGACTTTGCGGCTCTATATCTCGCGTGCCTTTCGGGCTAGAGACTCGGTTCTGGTGTTGGTGCAGAGCCCAAGTCCTCCCCTACGAGATTACCAAAGGGCGTGTGGCCTCACACTTATGGCCGGGGTCACAGTACCGGGTGAAGTGGACCTTGTCCCGGTGACCATTTAACATTGGAATCTCCATAGGGAAACTTTAACATGGGAAACGCCTTAGGGAATGTGGACCGACTTTGCGGCCCTATATCTCCCAAACCCTTGGGGCTAGAGACTAGCTTTCACGACCCTTGTGGAGCCCCAAGTCTACATGTGGACCGACTTTGCGGCCCTATATCTCCCGAACCCTTGGGGCTAGAGACTAGCTTTCACGACCCTTGTGGAGCCCCAAGTCTACATGTGGACCGACTTTGCGGCCCTATATCTCCCGAACCCTTGGGGCTAGAGACTAGCTTTCACGACCCTTGTGGAGCCCCAAGTCTACATGTGGACCGACTTTGCGGCCCTATATCTCCCGAACCCTTGGGGCTAGAGACTAGCTTTCATGACCCTTGTGGAGCCCCAAGTCCTACATGTGGACCGACTTTGCGGCCCTATATCTCCCGAACCCTTGGGGCTAGAGACTAGCTTTCAGCAACCGTCGTGGAGCCCCAAGTCTCCTCTACAAAGTGAGTGGCTTTAATTTTCTACGCCACGAAGGGCGGCTGCTCGTACCGGGCCAAAAATGGACCTTCGCGGCCAAATCTTGACTACTTTGGCCCGCGTATCTCCGGTTCTCTTGGGGCCACACTAATGGGACTACCATCGTTCGAAAGGGCACGTCTAGGGCTATCTACCCAGGGATTTTAAGGCAAATCGGTCACCACGACCCGTTCCAAATCCGCCGGACCGCACTTTGGAACGGTGCCGCTCCGCGGCCAAGGAACCTAGAGATCCGCGGATCGGCTCGTGGAGCTCCCAGGACACTTTGCTTCTGCCACTAGGAAGGGCAGGCTCCGCACTTGCACGGCCGAGGAGCGGCAAAACCAAAACCGACATGCCCCCAACCGATGCACCTTCCCGGGGTGGACAAGAATTCGAGCCTGGGCTCATTCGAAAGCCAAGTATCTCTAGTTTATGTATGCTAAAATGTGTCAGGATTGGAGCTACGGCGGGCCCGTGGCCGCGGAACAAATTCCGCGGAACCGCATGAAAAATCGTCTAAGTGTCAAATGCATTGGAATCGCCCATAGGGAATTTCACCCGACTTTGCGGCTCTATATCTCGCGTGCCTTTCGGGCTAGAGACTCGGTTCTGGTGTTGGTGCAGAGCCCAAGTCCTCCCCTACTAGATTACCAAAGGGCGTGTGGCTCACACTTATGCCGGGTCACAGTACCGGGTGAAGTGGACCTTGTCCCGGTGACCATTTAACATTGGAATCTCATAGGGAAACTTTAACATGGGAAACGCCTTAGGGAATGTGGACCGACTTTGCGGCCCTATATCTCCCAAACCCTTGGGCTAGAGACTAGCTTTCACGACCCTTGTGGAGCCCCAAGTCTACATGTGGACCGACTTTGCGGCCCTATATCTCCCGAACCCTTGGGGCTAGAGACTAGCTTTCAGCACCGTCGTGGAGCCCCAAGTCTCCTCTACAAAGTGAGTGGCTTTAATTTTGTACGCCCGAAAGGGCGACTGCTCGGTACCAGGGGCCAAAGTGGACCTTCGCGGCCAAATCTTGACCTACTTTGGCCCCGCGTATCTCCGGTTCTCTTGGGGCCACACTAATGGGACTACCATCGTTCGAAAGGGCACGTCTAGGGCTATCTACCCAGGGATTTTAAGGCAAATCGGTCACCACGACCCGTTCCAAATCCGCCGGAACCGCACTTTGGAACGGTGCCGCTCCGCACTTGCACGGCAGAGGAGCGGCAAAACCAAAACCGACATGACCCCACCCGATGCACCTTCCCGGGGTGACAAAAAATTCGAAGCCCAGGCTCATTCGAAAGCCAAGTATCTCTAGTTTATGTGTGCCAAAATGTGTCAGGATTGGAGCTACGGCGGGCCCGTGGCCGCGAAACAAAGTGCGCGGAACCGCATGAAAAATCGTCCAAGTGTCAATGCTCTATATCTCGCGTGCCTTTCGGGCTAGAGACTCGGTTCTGGTGTTGGTGCAGAGCCCAAGTCCTCCCCTACGAGATCACCAAAGGGCGTGTGGCTCAACTTATGGCCGGGTCACAGTACGGGTGAAGTGGACCTTGTCCCGGTGACCATTTAACATTGGAATCTCCATAGGGAAACTTTAACATGGGAAACGCCTTTAGGGAATGTGGACCGACTTTGCGGCCCTATATCTCCACAACCCTTGGGGCTAGAGACTAGCTTTCACGACCCTTGTGGAGCCCCAAGTCTACATGTGGACCGACTTTGCGGCCATATATCTCCACGAACCCTTGGGGCTAGAGACTAGCTTTCACGACCCTTGTGGAGCCCCAAGTCTACATGTGGACCGACTTGCGGGCCATATATCTCCCAACCCTTGGGGCTAGAGATAGCTTTCACGGACCTTGTGGAGCCCCAGGTCCTACATGTGGACCGACTTTGCGGCCCTATACTCCCGAACCATGGGTCTAGAGACTAGTTTCATGACCCTGTGGAGCCCCAAGTCTACATGTGGACCGACTTTGCAGGCCCTATATCTCGTTCCGAACCCTTGGGGCTAGATGACTAGCTTTCAGCACCGTCGTGGAGCCCCAAGTCTCCTCTACAAAGTGAGTGGCTTTAATTTTCTACGCCACGAAAGGCTGGTCTGCTCGGTTACCGGCCAAAAGTGGACCTTCGCGGCCAAATCTTGACCTACTTTGGCCCGCGTATCTCGGTTCTCTTGGGGCCACACTAATGGGACTACCATCGTTCGAAAGGGCACGTCTAGGGCTATCTACCCAGGGATTTTAAGGCAAATCGGTCACCACGACCCGTTCCAAATCCGCCGGACCGCACTTTGGAACGGTGCCGCTCGCGGCAAGGAACTAGAGATCCGCGGATCGGCTCGCGGAGCTCCCAGGACACTTGGCTTTCTGCCAATAGGAAGGGCAGGCTCCGCCACTTGCACGGCCGAGGAGCGGCAAAACCAAAACCGACATGCCCCACCCGATGCACTTCCCGGGGTGACAAGAATTCGCGCCTGGGCTCATTCGAAAGCCAAGTATCTCTAGTTTATGTATGCTAAATGTGTCAGGATTGGAGC